>NW_027397102.1:7527925-7609527 GCF_003265705.2 Callorhinus ursinus | reverse complement strand
CTTTCTTTCTTTCTTTCTTTCTTTCTTTCTTTCTTTCTTTCTTTCTTCTTCCTTATTAAGCTTTTAATTTTAATTACAGTATAGTTGGCATACAGTGTTATTTTACTTTCAGGGGTACAATATAGTGATTCAACAATACTATATATTACTCAGTGTTCATCATGACAAGTGTACCCTTTAATCCCCATTACTCATTTTAGCCATTCCCCTACCCACCTCCGCTCTGGCAAACACTGGTTTGTTTTATATAGTTAAGAATCTGATTCTTGGTTTCTCTCTCCTTTTTCCCTTTGTCTATTTGTTTTGTTTCTTAATTTCCAAATATGAATGAAATCATATGGTATTTGTTTTTCTCTGACTGGCTTATTTCACTTAACATTATATTCTCTAGCTCCATATATGCTGTTGCAAAAGAGCACAAATACATGGAGGTTAAATAACATGCTACTACACAATTAACGGGTCAACCAAGAAATCAATGAAATCAAAAATTATATGGAAACAAATTAAAATGAAAACACAATGGTCTAAAATCTTGGGGATGCAGCAAAAGCAGTTCAAAGAGGGAAGTATATAGCAATACAAGCCTACCTCAAAAGCAAGAAAAATCTCAAATAAGCAAACTAACTTCACATCTAAAGGAGCTAGAATAACAGACAACATACAAACCCAGCAGAAGAAAGGAAATAATAAATATTAGAGCAGAAATAAATGATATAGAAACAAAAAAAATAGAACAAAACATTGAAACCAGGAGCTAGTTCTTTGAAAATATCAACCAAATTGATACACCTCTATCCAGACTCATAAAAAAAGAGAGGACTCAAATAAAATCACAAATGTGAGAGGAGAAATAACAACCAATACCACAGAAATACAAACCATTGTAACAATATTGTGAAAAGTTGAATGTCAACAAATTGGACAACCTGCAAAAAGATAATCAAAAACTGCCAACAAACAAAAGATCAGGACCAGATAGGATCACTGGTGAATTCTACCAAACATTTACAGAATAATTAATACCTATCAAACTATTCCAAAAAATAGAAGAGAAAGAAAACTTTCAAATTCATTCTAAAGGAAATTGTTTTTTAGAGATTTTTATTTATTTATTTATTTATTTGAGAGAGAGAGAAAATGAACAGGGAGGAGAGCCAGAGGGAGAGGGAGAAAGATCGAGAAAGAAGAAGACTCCCTGCTGAGCAGGGAGCCTGATGCAAACCTTGATCCCAGGACCTGGAGATCATGACCTGAGCCGAAGGCAGACACTTAACCGACTGAGCCACCCAGGTGCCTCTCTAAGAGAAGTTCTTAAAGCAAGTGATCCCAGATGCTAATTTGAATCTCTACACAGAAAAAAACAAGCAACATTAAGGTGATTATGTAAGTTTGAAAGACAATATAGATTTATATCTTATTTCTTTCTTAACTAATTTAGAAAATTGTATACAACTATATATATATAGTCTAATTGTATAATACATATAATTGCATATTGCAATATATAATATATATAATTGCAGATTTATATATAATTATATTGCTAGAGCTATAATATATAGAAATATAATGTATTTGGAAGTAAGAGCAAAAAGGAGATGCGTTGGTGTAAAGCTTTATTGGACTAAGGATATGATATCAGATAATTTGAATCCTCAAGGGAAAATGAAAAGAGGAGGAAATTATAAATAGGTAAATCTATAAATATAAATATACACTTACTCCTCTCTTTCCTCAACTCTTTTAATAAACATAAAATTAGGGGCACCTGGGTGGCTCAGTTGTTGAGCTTCTGCCTTTGGCTCAGGTCATGATTCTGGGTTGCTGGGATCGAGCCCTCCTTTGGGCTCCCTGCTTAGCAGGAAGCTTGTTTCTCCCTCTCCCACTCCCCCTGCTTGTGTTCCTTCTCTTGCTGTGTCTCTCTCTGTCAAATGAATGGATGAAATCATTTAAAAATTAAAAAAATAAAAATAAAATTATACAAAATAATAACTAAAACAATTCTTTACTAAGGTTGCAACATGTATAGGTGTTAACTATATGTAATATGTAATTGTAATATGTAAACTATAAGCACAAAAAGGGGAGGAGAAAATAGAGCTATAGAAGGGTAATGTTTTTATCTCATTGGAATCCTGTCTATGAATATGAAGTAAGTTCTGATAAGGCATGTATAATAAGCTTTAAATCAGCCACTATGAATATAACTCAAATAAATACAGTGAAAAAATTAGTAAAGGAAATAAAATATTTCCCTAAAAATATTTACTTATTAGAGAAAAAAAGCAGTAAAGGAGTAATAGAAGGACAATAAGATATGAGACAAATAGAAAACAAAAAGTAAAATATCACATGTAAATCCAACTATATTGATAGTATCATTTAATGCAAGTTGATTAAACAACCAAATCAAAATACAGTGATTATCAATCCAGATTACAAACAATATCCAAATAAATGTTGTCTGCTGGGAGAAAAAATAGATTCAAAGACATACAAGGGTTTAAAGTAGAAGAATGGAAAAATATATATCATAAAAATAGAAATTACAAGAAAGCTGCTATGTTCAGACTAATAGACAATATAGGTTTTAAACCAAAGTTGTTACAAGGGAAAAAGAAAAACATTTAATAATGATAAAAAGGTCAATCTAACAGAAGACTGTGAAAATTATAATATATATACAGCTAATTAGAAAGCATTGAAATATTCAGTCGACTACATACTAAACCATAAAAGAAGCCCCCTTAAATTAAAAAAGATTCAAGTTGTACATAGTATATTATCCAGAAACGAAAAATAAATTAAGCAAAAATATGTTAGACATTTTTTAAATGTGGAAATTAAACAAACATCTAAATAACAAATGTGTTTCAGGAAAAATTAAAAGGAAATTATGAAATAATTTGTTGTGAATGAATATTAAGACACAGCATACCAAAATGTGTGTGATGTAAGTAAAATGTTGCTTAGAGGAAATTTTATAGCTACAAATGCCTATCAAATAAAAAAAGAAAAAATATTTATTACCTAATCTTCCAAATTATAATTCTTAATATATAAGAGCAAACTGAAACCAAAGAAAGCAGCAGAAAAAAATTAAAGTGGAAATTAATGAAATAGAGAATAGAAAAAGAACAGAGAAAAACAATGAAATCTAAAATATTTTTTTAAGATGACCAAAATCAAAGGAAACAAAAAATTCAAATTGCTAAAATCAAATTTGGAAGAGGAGTCATTGTTAACGGCATTGTGGAAATACAAATATGTATAAGAGAATAATATGAACAACTGTATGCCAAAAAGATAGCTAACATAATAAATAAAGAAAGTCTAGTGAAAATGAGTCAAGAAGAATTACAAAACCTGAAGTGACTTTAAAAAAATTAAAAAGATAGAAGCTTTAATTTAAAAAAACCCTCTTACAATAATCTAGGACAAAATGGCTTTACTGTTAAATTCCATCAATCTTCTTTTCTTTCTTTCTTCTTTCTTCTTTCTTTCTTTCGTCTTTCTTTTAATTTTTTATTTTTTTTTCAAATTTTCATTCAAATTCTGGTCAGTTAGCATATAGTATAATATTGGTTTCAGGAGTAGAATTTCGTGATTCATCAGATACATATGATACTCAGTGCTCAACATAAGTGCCCTCCTTAATACCCATCACCCATTTAGCCCATCCCTTGCCCACCTCCTCTCCATCAACCCTCAGTTTGTTTTTTATAGTTAAGAGTCTGTTATGGTTTGCCTTCCTCTTTTTCCCCCCTCCCCTATGTTCATCTCTTTTCTTTCTTAAATTCCACATATTAGTGACATCACATCGTATTTGTCCTTCTCTGACTTATTCTGCTTAGCATAATACCCTCTAGCTGTATCCACCTCATTGCAAATGGCAAATTTTCATTCTTTATGATGCCTGAATAATATTCCGTTGTGTGTGTGTGTGTGTGTGTGTGTGCGTGCGTGTGTGTGTGTGTCACTTCTTCATCCATCGGTTGAGAGACATTTGGGCCCTTATCATAATTTGGTTATTGTTGATAAGGGTGCTATAAACATTGGCGTGCATGAGCCCTTTTGAATCAGTAGTTTTGTATCCTTTGCATAAATACCTAGTAGTGCAATTGCTGGGTTGTAGGGTAGTTCTATTTTTTTTTATAATCTTTTATTGTTATGTTAATCACCATACATTACATCATTAGTTTTTGATGGGTAGTTCTATTTTTAACTTTTGGAGGAACCTCCATGGTGTTTTCCATAGTGGCTGCACCAGTTTGCACAAACATTTAAAGACATAATATCAACTCTTCACATTTTTCCAAAGAATAGACAAAAAAGGGGCTACTTCTCAATTTGAAATATGTGGCCTGTATTTGTTAACAGCAGAAACAAAGACATTACAGAATACGAAATCTACAGAACAATATATCATGAATATATATAAAAAACCCTCAGCAAAATACTACAAAACCTTGTTAGGAAATATATAAAAAAGTTTTATATACTATAAATGAGTGGAATTCCCTAAAATGCAAGTTTTGTTTAAAATCTGATAACTAATGTAATAAATCTTATCAATAGAACAAAAACACATGATCTTCACAATAGACAGACATGGAAAGGCTTGTTAAAAAGTTCTGTTGCCTCTTCATGATAAAAAAAAAACCCTCAAGATTGTAAGAATATAAAGCTGACAAAAAAACATCTATATAGAACATACATGCGACCTCATACTTAATGTTGATAGCCTGAAATCTTTCCTCTCTATGATCAGGAACAATACAAAAATACTCAGTCCTATTGTTTCTATTTATCATTGACATGGAAGTTTTAGCCAGTGCAATCAGGCAAAGAAATTAACCAAAATACATCCAAATTCGAAAGAAAAATGTAGGGGTGCCTGTGTGGCTCAGTCGGTTAAGTGTCCTCTTGATTTCAGCTCTGGTCATGATCTCAGGGTTTTGAGATTGAGCCCACATCAGGGTCTAAGCTGGATGTGGAGCTTGCTTAAGATTTCTCATTCCTTCTTCCTCTTCCCCCCTCCCTCTCTCATTCTCAAAGAAAGGAAGAAAGGAAGGAAAGAAGGAAGGAAGGAAGGAAGGAAGGAAGGAAGGAAGGAAGGAAGGAAGAAAGAAAGAAAGAAAGAAAGAAAGAAAGAAAGAAAGAAAGAAAGAAAGAAGAAAGAAAAATGGAAAACTATATTTGCAGATTACATGATTGTCTATATAGAAATTCTAAGGAATCTTCAAAAAAGTATTTAAATCTAGTAAACAGTTCAATATGATTGTAAGTTACAAGATGAATATATAAAATTCATTTGTGTTGTTATGCAGTAAGAACGAACAGTCTAACAATGAAAGTAAGAAATTCCATTTTCAAAAGCATCAAAAATAATAAAATACTTAGGAATACATTTAACAAATGTAGTGCAAAATTTACAATCTGGAAAGGATAAAATGCTGAAATAAATTAAGGAAGACTTCAGAAATAAAAAGACATCCCATGTTTATGAATTAGAAGATTTAATACTGTTGATATGACATTAAATCCCAAATTAATCTATAGATTCAGCAACTGAAAAAGAAGAAAATTTTGGAGGATTATTCCTCCTGATTTCAAAACTTACTACAAAGCTACACTAATGAGAGCAGTTTGGTAATAGCATATGTATAGATGTATAGATCAATGGAATAGATTATAGAATCCAGAAATAAACCTTTATATCTAATGCCAGTTGATTTCTTTTTTTATAATTTATTTATTTTTATTAACATATAGTGTATTATTTGTTTCAGGGGTACAGGTCTATGATTCATCAGTCTTATGCAATTCACAATGCTCACCATAGCACATACCTTCCCCAATGTTCATCACCCAGCCACCCAATCCCTCCCACCACCCTCCAATCTAGCAACCTTCAGTTTGTTTACTGAGATCAAGAGTCTCTTTGTTTTGTCTCTCTCTGGTTTCCTCTTGTTTCATTTATTCCTCTCTTCCCCTATGATCTTCTCCATGTTTCTCGAATTTCATATATCAGTGATCATACGATAATTGTCTTTCTCTGATTGACTTATTTTGCTTAGCTTAATACGCTCTAGTTCCATCCACGTTGTTGCAAATGGCAAGATTTCATTTCTTTTGATGGCTGCATAATATTCCATTGTGTATATACATATGTGTGTGTGTGTTTGTGTGTGTGTGTGTGTGTGTGTATATATATATATATACCGCATCTTCTTTATCCATTCATCTGTCATGGATATAAACATTGGGGTGCACCTGCCCCTTCAGATCACTTCATTTTTATCTTTGGGGTAAATACCCAGTAGTGCAATTGCTGGGCATAGGGTAGCTCTATTTTCAACTTTTTGAGGAAGCTCCATACTGTTTTCCAGAGTGGCTGCACCAGCTTGCATTCCCACCAAAAGTGTAGGAGGGTTCCCCTTTCTCCACAACTTCGCCAACATCTTTCATTTCCTGACTTGTTAATTTTAGCCATTCTGACTGGTGTGAGGTGGTATCTCATTGAGGTTTTGATTTGGATTTCACTGATGCTGAGTGAGTTTGAGCACTTTTTCATGTGTCTGTTGGCCATTTGGATGTCTTCTTTGCAGAAATGTCTGTTCATGTCTTCTGTCCATTTCTTGATTGGATTATTTGTTCTTTTGGTGTTGAGTTTGATAAATTCTTTATAGATTTTGGATACTAGTCCTTTATCTGATACGTCATTTGCAAATATCGTCTCCCATTCTGTCAGTTGTCTTTTGGTTTTGTTGACTGTTACCTTTGCTCTGCCAAAGCTTCTTATCTTGATGAAGTCCCAACAATTCATTTTTGCCCTTGCTTCCCTTGCCTTCAGTGATGTTTCTAGGAAGAAGTTGCTGCGGCTGATGTCAAAGAGTTTGCTGCCTGTGTTCTCCTCAAGGATTTTGATGGATTCCTGTCTCACATTTAGGTCTTTCACTCATTTTGAGTCTATTTTTGTGTATGTTGTAAGGAAAAGGTCCAGTTACATTCTTCTGCCTGTGGTTGTCCAGTTTTCCCAACATCATTTGTTGAAGATAATATTTTTTTTCTATTGGACATTCTTTCTTGCTTTGTTGAAGATTAGTTGACCATAGAATCGAGGGTCCATTTCTGGGCTTTCTATTCTGTTCCATTGATCTATGTGTCTGTTTTTGTGCCAGTACTATACTGTCTTGATGATCACAGCTTTGTAATAGTTTGAATTCCGGAATTGTGATGCCACCAGCTTTTCTTTTCTTTTCTTTTTCAACATTCCACTGGCTTTTTGGGGTCTCTTCTGGTTCCATATAAATTTTAGGATTATTTGTTCCATTTCTTTGAAAAAAGTTGATGGTATTTTAATGGGGATTGCATTGAATGTGTAGATTGCTCTAGGTAGCCTAGATATTTTCACAATATTTGTTCTTCCAATCCAAGAGCATGGAACATTTTTCCATTTCTTTGTGTCTTCCTCAATTTCTTCAATGAGTCTTCTATAGTTTTCTGAGTACAGATTCTTTGCCTCTTTGGTTAGATTTATTCCAAGGTATCTTATGGTTTTGGGTGCAATTATAAGTGGAATCGACTCCTTAATTTTTCTGTCTTCTGTTTTGGTGTATAAAAATGCAATTAATTTCTGTGCATTGATTTAATATCCTGCCACTTTACTGAATTTCTGTATGAGTTCTAGCAGTTTTGGGGTGAAGTCTTTTGGGTTTTCCACATAAAGTATCATATCATCTGCAAAGAGTGAGGGTTTGATTTCTTTGCCAATTCAGATAACTTTTTATTGTTGTTGTTGTTGCTGTCTGACTGCTGAGCCTAGGACTTCTACTACGATGTTGAATTGCAATGGTGATAGCGGATATCCCTGCCATTTTCCTGACCTTAAGGGAAAAGCTTTCAGTTTTTCCCCATTGAGAATGATATTTGCTGTGGGTTTTTCATAGATGACTTTTACGATATTGAGGTATGTACCCTCCATCCCCACATTGTGAAGAGTTTTAAGCAAGAAAGGATGCTGTGCTTGGTAAATGCTTTTTTTGCATCTATTGAGAGGATCATATGGTTCTTGTTCTTTCTTTTAATAATGTATTGCATCACAATGATTGCTATGCAGATGTTGAACTAACCTCACAGCCCAGGAATAAATCCCACTTGGTCATGGTGAATAATCTTTTTAATATACTGTTGGATCTTATTGGCTAGTATTTTTGCATCCATGTTCATCAGGGATATTGGTCTGTAATTCTCTTTTTTGTTGGGGTCTTTGTCTGGTTTTAGGGTCAAGGTAATTTTGGCCTCATAAAATGAGTTTGGAAGTTTTCCTTCCATTTTTATTTTTTATTTTTGGAACAGTTTCAGAAGAATAGGTATTAATTCTTCTTTAAATGTTTGGTAGAATTCCCCTGGGAAGCCAACTGGCCCTGGGCTTTTGTTATTTGGGAGATTTTTGATAACTGTTTCAATTTCCTTACTATTTATGGGTCTGTTCAGGTTTTTCATTTCTTACTGTTTCAGGTTTGGTAGTATATATGTCTCTAAGAAAGCATTCATTTCCTCCAGATTGTCTAATTTGCTGGCACATAGTGGCTCATAATATGTTCTTATAATTGTATATCTTTGGTATTGGTTGTGATCTCTCCTCTCTCATTCATGATTTTATTTATTTGGATCATTTCTCTTCTTTCTGATAAGTCTGGCGAGGGGTTTATCAATCTTATTAATTCTTTCAAAGAACCAGCTCCTAGTTTCGTTGATCTGTTCTACTGTTCTTGCGGTTTCTATTTCATTGATTTCTGCTCTGATCTTTATTATTTCTCTTTTGCTGGGTTTAGACTTTATTTGCTTTTCTTTCTCCAGCTCCTTTAGGTGTAGGGTTAGGTTTTGTATTTGAGATCTTCCTTGTTTCTTGAGAAAGGCTTGTATTGCCATATACTTTGCTCTGGACCGCCTTTGCTGCATCCCAAAGATTTTTAATAGTTGTGTTTTCATTCTCATTTGTTTCCATGAATTTTTTTAATTCTTCTTTAATTTTCTGTTTGACCCATTCATTCTTTAGTAGGATGCTCTTTAGTCTCCATGTATTTGAGTTCTTTCCAATTTCCTCTTGTGATTGAGTTTGAGTTTCAAAGCATTGTGGTCCGAAAATATGTGGGAAATGATCTCAATCTTTTGGTACCAGTTGAGACCTGATTTGTGACCCAGGATGTCATCTATTCTGGAGAATGTTCCATGTGCACTAGGGAAGAATGTGTATTCTGTTGCTTTGGGATGGAATCGTCTGAATATATCTGTGAAGTCCATCTCGTCCAGTGTGTCATTTAAAGCCTTTATTTTCTTGTTGACCTTTTGCTTAGATTATCTGTCCATTTCAGTCAGGAGCATGTTAAAGTCCACTACTATTATTGTATTTTTGTTGATGTGTTCCTTTGCTTTTGTTATTAATTGCCTTATATAATTGGCTGCTCCCATGTTAGGGACATAAATATTTACAATTGTTAAATCTTTTTGGATAGACCCTTTAAGTATGATATAGAGTCGGGAGCACCTGGGTGGCTCAGTCATTAAGCGTCTGCCTTCGGCTCAAGTTATGATCCCAGGGTTCTGGGATTGAGCCCCACATTGAGCTCCGGGCTCCGTGGGAAGCTTGTTTCTCACTCTCCCTCTCCCTCTCCCGCTCACCTTGCTTGTGTTCCCTTTCTCGCTGCGTTTCTCTCTATCAAATAAATAAATAAAATATTTCCTTCCTCATTTTTTATTGTATTCTTTGGTTTAAAATCTAATATGTCTAATGTAAGCATTGGCACCCCAGCTTTCTTTTTATGTCCATTAGCGTGGTAAATAGTTTTGCACCCCTTCATTTTAAATCTGGTGGGTCTTTGGGTCTAAAATGAGTCTCTTGCAGACAGCATATCAATGAGTCTTTTTTTTTTTATACATTCTGATACCCTGTGTCTTTTGATTGGAGCTTTTAGCCCATTTACATTCAGGGTAACTATTGAATGAAATGAATTTAGCGCCATTGTATTGCCTGTAAGGTGACTGTTACTGTATATTGTCTCTGTTCTGTTCTGGTCAATGTTACTTTTAGGCTCTTTTCTTGCTTAGAGGACCCCTTTCAAAATTTCTTGTAGGGCTAGTTTGGTGTATGCAAATTCTTTTAGTTTTTTTTTTGTCCTGGAAGATTTTTATCTCTCCTTCTATTTTCAATGATAGCCTAGCTGGATATAGCATTCTTGGCTGCATTTTTTTTCTCATTTAGTGTGCTGAATATGTCATGCCAGTCCTTTCTGGCCTGCCAGGTCTCTGTGGATAGGTCTGTTGCCAATCTTAATGTTTTCACCACTGTAGGTTACAGACTTCTTGTCCCAAGCTGCTTTCAGGATTTCCTCTTTGTCTCTGAGATTTGTTATGTTTTACTGTTAGATGTCGGGGTCCTGACCTATTTTTATTGAT
This sequence comes from Callorhinus ursinus, assembly GCF_003265705.2. NCBI lineage: Eukaryota > Metazoa > Chordata > Mammalia > Carnivora > Otariidae > Callorhinus > Callorhinus ursinus. Next base: position 7,599,063 of record NW_027397102.1, on the reverse strand, counting down.
TTTGAGGGTTTTCTCTATGCCTCCTGGATTTTGATGCCTGTTTCTTTCCCCAAATTAGGCAAATTCTCCACTACAATTTGCTCCAATATGGCTTCTGCCCCTCTCTCTCTTTCTTCTTCTTTCCCAATTATTCTAATATTGTTTCGTCTTATGGTGTCACTTATTTCTCGAATTTTCCCCTCGTGATCCAATAGTTGTTTATCTCTCTTTTTCTCAGCTTCCTTATTCTCCATCATTTGGTCTTCTAGATCACTAATTCTCTCTTTTGCCTCATTTATCCTAGCAGTTAGAGCCTCCATTTTTGATTGCACCTCATTAATAAACTTTTTGATTTTGACTTGGTTAGATTTTATTTGTCCAGAAAGGGATTCTCTAGTATCTTCTATGCTTTTTTCAAGCCCAGCTAGTATCTTTATAATCATCATTCTGAATTCTAGTTCCAACATCTTATTAATGTCCGTATTGATTAAGTCTCTGACAGTCAGTACTGCCTCTTGTTTTTATTTTTTTTTTTGGCGTGAGTTTTTCCATTTTGTCATTTTGTCCAGAAAAGAATAGATGAACGAAAGAATAAAGGGCTAAAGTGGTAATAAAAACCCCAGAAAAATATACACTAAAAAATTAGAAGAGACCCAAAACTAGGGGAAAAGCAGCAAAATAATAATAATAATAATAATAATATGATCAGCCTGGTGAATAAAACAGAAACACACACTAGATTTTGGGTGTATTTTGGTCTGTTAGAAGAAACTGCTTCCCAAAATTTTAAAGAAGAAAAACCTAAATATATACAATCTAAGGGTAAATACAATGAAGGGATGGAATATGACTGTAAAAATGACAATTAAAAAAGATTTTTAAAAAGGAATTGATAAGATAAAAACTTGGTTGATATAAGAAAGAAGAAAAATTTAAAAAAAGGGGGGGAGAATGTTATCAGGCGGGTGAATAAAATAAAGCCATACACTAGATTTAGGGTATATTTTGGTCTATTAGAAGAAACTGTATTCCAGGGCGCCTGGGTTTCTTAGTCGTTAAACTTCTGCCTTTGGCTCAGGTCATGATCCCAGGGTCCTGAGATCGAGTCCCACATCGGTCTCCCTGCTCGGCGGGAAGCCTGCTTCTCCCTCTCCCACTCCCCCTGCTTGTGTTCCTGCTCTCGCTTTCTCTCTCTCTGTCAAATAAATAAATAAATAAATCTTAAAAAAAAGAAAAAAAGAAACTGTATTCCAAAATTTTAAAGAAAGAAAAACTTATATATATTTATATATATAAATATATATGTATCTATTTATACGTATATTTATTTATACATAAATATATGTGTATATATTTATATATATATTTATTTATACACAAAAATAAGGTTAAATACAATGAAGAGATAGAATGACTGTAAAAATGAAAATAAAAAAGATTTTAAAAAAGGAATTGATAAGAAGTTAGTTGAAAAAGAAAAGAAAAAAATTTTAAAAATAAATAGAAAAGGAAAAAAATAGAGAAAATTAAAAAAAATTAACTTTGAAAGTGTAAAGAATCATGGGAAAAAAGCCATGAATTCTATGTGCTGTATTCCCCAGCACCGGAGTTCTGCAGTTCTTACTGATGAGTAAACTTGGTGTTGGCTGGATGTTCTTGCTGATCTTCTGGGGGAGGGGTTTGTTGCAGTGATTCTCATATGTCTTTGCCTGAGTCAGAATTGCACCACCCTTGCCAGAGGCCAGTCTAAGTAATCTGCTCAGGTTTGATCTCAGTTGCTTTTGTACCCTGAAGACTTTTTGTACAGCTTTAGAGGACAAGAATGAAAATGGCGGCCTCCCACTCTCTGGCCCGGAGGATCTGAGAGCTTGGAACCCCACTCCTCAGTGTGCCCTCAGAGAAAAGCAATCAACCACTCTTCTCTCATTGGGCTCCAGCTGCACGATGTGCTCACCCGGTCTGTGACCAAGCATTTCTATCTCTGGCACACAACCCCATTTGGAGTCTCCAAACCCAATATATTCCTGAGGCACACTCCCATGCTGCTTCTCCTGGGAGATAAAAGGGATTCTCCCTGGACCTGCTGCTTGTTGGGCCCCTGCTCGAAATGCAGTGGCCTGACTCTTGCATGGATCACAGTTGATGGCAACCCAGAGCTGAGAGCCCACTCCTCAGCTAACTCTTTGTAGCCAGCTTCCCCACTCCAATACCTGGGAGCTCTGCCACACTCAGGCACCCTCAATCTTTCTGTGAAACCTGAGGGTCCTGAGACCACACTGTCCCAGCGAGGGTTTCAACCCCCGCTAAACCACTGGAGTGAAGTCCCTCAGCAGAGCAGACTTCTAAAAGTTCTGATTTTGTGCTTCACTGCTCTATCACTTGCAGGTAGCTGTCTGATGGAAGTTCCCTCCCCCGAGGTTTATCTTCCCATATATTGCCTCAGATTCATTTGTCTGCATATCCTACCTTCCAGAAAGTGATCGCTTTTCTGTTCATAGAGTTGCTGTTATTATTTTATTCAATATTCTATTGAGTTCATAGGTGTTCAGAATGGTTTGATAACTATCGAGCTGAATTCCTGGGTGCAGACAAAATTTACGTCTCCTACTCCTCCACCATCTTGCTAGCACTCCTCTCCACCAATTGATTTCTTTTCTTTTTTTGTTTTTTAGATTTTATTTATTTATTTGACAGAGAGAGAGAGAGATAGCAACAGCAGGAACACAAGCAGGGGGAGTGGAAGAGGGAGAAGCAGCCTTCCTGCTGAGCAGGGAGCTTGATGTGGGGCTTGATCCCAGGACCCTGGGATCATGACCTGAGCCGAAGGCAGACACTTAACGACTGAGCCACCCAGGTGCCCCATCTGCCCCATTGATTTTTGATAAGGTTGCCAAGAGAATTCAATCTGGGGAGAATAGCCTTTCTAACATGTGGTGCTGAACAACATGGAATCTATATGCAAAAAATAAATCTGGACCCCCTACTCATGCCATACACTGAAATTAACTCGAAATTGAACAGACCTAAAATTATAGCTAAAATTGTAATGTTCTTGAAAGAACACATAGGCATAAATCTCTGTGACTTTGGAACAGTGATTTCTTAGATATGACACCAAAAACAAAACTAACAAAAGAAAAAATAAATAGGACATCATCAAAAAATGTCATCAAAAAACATAATTCAAGGGCACTTGGGTGGCTTAGTTGGTTAAGTGCCTGACTCTTGATTTTGGCTCAGGTCATGATCTCAAGGTTATGAGATCTAGCCCCAAGTTGGACTCTCCACTGTGCATGGAGCTTGCTTAAGATTCTCTCTCCCCCTCTGCCCATCATCCCTGCTACTGCATGCTATCTCTCAAGAAAAAAAAACCCACCAAATTACATTCTTAAGAAACTAAAAAGATAACTCACAGAATGGGAGAAAATATTTGAAAAAATTATATATCTGATAAGGTACTTTTACCTAGGCTATGAAAAGAAACTTTATAACAATGATAAAAGACAACAAACTTTTTAAATGGGTAAAAGAGTTACATAGCCATTTATCCTCCAAAATGGCCAATAAACACATGAAAAGATGAGTCATTTGGGGAATGCTAATCAAAACCACAATAAGAAATACTTTGCATGCACTAGAATGACTATTACAAAAAGAACAAATGATAAGATATATTGGCAATATTTGGAGAAAATGGAGTACTTATACATTACAAATGGGCATATGAAATGGTGCACCTGCTTCAGAAAATAGTTTGACACTTCCTCAAAATATTAAAAAAAATAATAACCATATGACCTAGTAATTTTACTCCTAGGTATAAACCCAGGAGAAATGAAAACATGTTCACAAAAACTAGTACTCATATGGACATAGCAGTATTATTCATGATAGAAAGATGAAAATAACTCAAAATGTCCATCAACTAATGAATAGATAAATTAAATGTGGTATATCAATGCAATGAAATACTATCTGGCAAAAAAAAACACAAAGTATTAACACATGATACAATATGGGTGAACTTTGAGAAATTATGTTAAGTAACAAAAGCTAGTCACATATTATAAGACAGATTTATTTGATATCTTCATAAAAGTCTTATAAAGTAAATTGGTGGTTGCCTAAGGCTGGTCTTTGGATGGAAATTGATAGAAACTGGTAATAAACATAGGATTTTATTTTGGGGATAAGATAGTTATAAAATTGTTTGTGGTGGTGTTTACACAATTATGTGATTATACTATAAATCAATACATTATATGCCTTAAATTAAGGGTGAATTCCACAATATGTGAATTATATCTTAATAATATTGTTTTTTAAAAAGTAAGTACTTCTGTTCATCAAAAGATATCAGTGAGGAAGTACCATAGCAAAATACAGGGTGGGAAATGTTATACATGTATATAGATATACAGATATATAGATATGACAAAGGACTTGTATCCATAATATAAAAATGAATATTCATATAATTTAATCAGAAAAGGACAGACAACCCAATAGAAAACTGAGCAAAATTCTTGAATGGTCATTTTATAAAAGAAAATAATTAAATTACCAATAACCAAAGTAAATGGTGCTCAACTTTGTCAGTCATCAGAGAAATGCAAATGAGTTCCTAATATATTAAGTTTTAAAACATACACTGTTTTATTAGTTTCAGATATACAACATAGTGGTTCAACAATCCCATACATCATCTGGTGCTCATCTTGAAAAGAGCACACCTTAATCCCCATCAACTATTTCGCCTACCCCCACCCACCCTGTGGTCCCTTGGGTGACCACCAGATTTTTCTCTATAATTAAGAATTTGTTTCTTTATTTGTCTCCCATTTTTTTCCACTTTTGCTCACTTGTTTGTGTTGAAGTCCACATATGAGTGAAATCATAGGGTATTTGTTTTTCAATGACTGATTTATTTCACTTAGCATTATACTCCCTACTTCCATCTGTGTCATAGCAAATGGCAGGATTTTATTCTTTATTTATGGCTGAATAATATTCCACTGTGGGGGAATTTATCCATTCATCAATGGGTGGATATTTGGGCTGCTTCCATAATTTGGCAATGGTAAATAATGCTGCTATAAACATTGGGGTGCATGAGATACTAATATATTCTTGCTAGAATGGCAAAATTAAGATTCAAAATACTACCTGTTCCTAAAAATGTGGAGACACTGGACTATTATATGCTGCTTAAGTATATGTTGATATAATCACTTTATCTTCTCGGCAATGTCAGTAAAGCTAAATATTTTAATTTTTATGACCCAAAGATTCACAATAGATATACCCAAAAGAAATACATGCATGCATTCACCAAAAGACATGTGCTCATAGTGTTCATAGTGATTCTCTCAGTATTTGTCTCACACCTTTATAACCCAAATACCCATTAAGTGTAGAATGGATAGTGTTTTCTTTATTCAATATATAGCAATAAGTATAAAGAAACTATTGTTATACACAACAACATAGAACTCACAAATGTAATGCTGAAAGAAAGAAACCAAACACAGAGGAAGTACACACTATATAAATTATATAAAGATAAAAAATTAGAAAAAAGTTACAGTGATAGAATGCAATATAGTAATAACTCCAGAGGTAAATGACTAGGAGAGGCATAGGAAGGATTTCTGAGGTGCTAAAAATGTCCTACTTTTTAATCAGGGTGTTGATTGCCTGGATATGATTACTAAAGGATTTCTTTACAATTTTTAGTTATATCACATTTCAAATTAAGTTAAATGTTTTATATTATGGAATCAATGGTGGTTAAGCATGATAGCTATCCTCTTTCATGATAAACCATGGACTAAATATAATGTACAAAACAGAATTTACAAAACATATGTTAGTTATTAAATCCAGAGTTTCATGAATATATATTGTTTACAACAAGAAAATAAGGTATGATAAAGAGAGAAAGCCAAAGAACAAATAGAGTACTTAGGAGTACAAAAAATAAATGCATATATAATTTTCATTTTTGCATGTTGTTGTCCAGTTTTCCCAATACCATTTGTTGAAAAGACTGTCTTTTTCCCATTGCATATTCTTCCCTGCTGCACTGTAGATTGACAATATAGTTGTAGGTTCATTTCTGGGTTTTCCATTCTGTTCTATTGATCTATGTGCTCATTTTTGTCCCACTACCATACTATTTTGATCACTGCAGCTTTGTAATATAAATTGAAGTCTGAAATTGTGATGCCTCCAGCTTTACTTTTCTTTCTCAAAGTTGCTTTAACTATTTGGGGTCTTTTGTGGCTCTATACAAATGTTATGACTGTTTGTTCTAGCTCTATGAATAATGTTGTTATTTTGATAGGAATTACATTATATGCGTTTATTGCTTTGGATAGTTTAGACACTTTAAGAATATTTGTTCTTCCAATCCAAGTACATGGATGGTCTTTCCATTTCTTTACCATTTTCAAGATCTTTCATCAGTGTTTTATAGTTTTCAAAGTACAGATCTTTTAACTCTTTGGTGAAATTTGTTCCTGGGTATCTTATGGTTTTTGGTGCAATTGTAAATGGGATTCATTCCTTACTTTGTCTTTCTGCTACTTCATTATTGGTGTAGAGATATGCAACAGATTTCTGTATGTTGATTTTGTATCCTGTGACTTTAGTGAATTTTTTTTTTAAAGATTTTATTTATTTATTTGAGAGACAGAGAGAACGAGAGATAGAAAGCACGAGAGGGAAGAGGGCCAGAGGGAGAAGCAGACTCCCTGCCGAGCAGGAAGCCTGATGTGGGACTCGATCCCGGGACTCCAGGATCATGACCTGAGCCGAAGGCAGTCGCTTAACCAACTGAGCCACCCAGGCGCCCAACTTTAGTGAATTTGTTTAACAGTTGTAGCAGGTTTTTTTTTATTATGTTATGTTAATCACCATATATTACATCATTAGTTTTTGATGTAATGTTCCATGATTCATTGTTTGTGCATAACACCCAGTGCTCCATGCAGAATGTGCCCTCTTTAATACCCATCACCAGGCTAACCTATCCCTCCACCCCCTCCCCTCTAGAACCCTCAGTTTGTTTCACAGTCCATAGTCTCTCATGGTTTGTCTCCCCCTCAGATTCCGCCCCCTTTATTTTTCCCTTCCTGCTATCTTCTTTTTTTTTTAACATATAATGTATTATTTGTTTCAGAGGTACAGGTCTGTGATTCAACAGTCTTACTCAATTCACAGCGCTCACCATAGCACATACCCTCCCCAATGTCTATCACCCAGCCACCCCATCCCTCCCACCCCCCACCACTCCAGAAACCCTAAGTTTGTTTCCTGAGACTGTAGCAGTTTCTCGGTGGAATCTTACAGGTTTTCAATATGAGAATCTTGTTGTCTGCAAATAGTGAAAGTTTTATTTCCTTCCAGATTTGGATGCTTTTTATTTCTTTTTGTTGTCTGATTGTACTGGCTAGGACTTCCAGTACTATGTTAAATAACAGTGGTGTGAGTGGATATCCCTGTCTTGTTCCTGACAATAGAGGAAAAACTCTGCTTTTCCCATTGAGGATGATATTAGCTGTGAGTTTTTCATATACCACTTTTATTATGTTGAAGTATGTTCCCTCTATTGCTAATTTGTTGAGGATTCTTATCATGAATGAATGTGGTACTTTGTCAAATACTTTCCCTATGTTTATTGAAATGATTATATGGTTCTTTTCCTTTCTTTTATTAATGTGATGTATCACATCCCCTGATTTGTGAATATTGAACCACCCTTGCAACACAGGAATAAATCCCACATTATCATGGTGAATTTTTTTAAGTTTTTTTTTTTAATTCTAGTTAGTTGATATACAGTGTAATATTAGTTTCAGGTGTATAATATAATGATTAAACACATCAATACAACACCTAGTGCTTATCACAACTGCATTTCTTAATCCCCATCACCTATTTAACCTACACCCCTACCCACCTCCCTTCTGGTAACCAACAATATGTTCTCTATATTTATTTTTTTTAAGATTTTATTTATTTATTTGACAAAGAGGGACAACACAAGCAGGAGGAGAGGGAGAGGAAAAAGCATATGTTCTCTATATTTAAAAGTCTATTTCTTAGTTTGCCTTTCTTTTTTTTTACTTTTTCTCATTTGTTTTGATTCTTAAATTTCACATTGAGTGAAATCATACTGTATTTCTCTTTCTCTGATTGAACTATTTTGCTTAGCATAATACTCTGTACGTACATTAAGGTTGTTGCAAATGGCAAGATTTAATTTTTTATGGTTGAGTAATATTCCATTATATATATATATATATATATATATATACACACACACACACATATATATCTTAACTTCATTATCCATTTATCAACCAATGGACAATTGTTCTGTATCTACAATTTGGCTATTGTAGATAATATTGTTATAAGCAACAGGGTGTGTGTATACCTTAGGATTAATATTTTTGTATTATTTGGGTAAATACCTAGAAATACTGGCTTTTTCTAGTACCTAGAAATTGCTGGCTTTTAGGGTAGTTCTATTTTTAACTGTTCGAGTAACCTCTACCCATAATGTTTTCTAGAGTGGCTGCACCAGTTTTCATTCCCACCAACAGACCACTTTCTTACACCATACACAAAAATAAATTCAAAATGTTTTGAAGATCTGAATGTGACAGCTAAAACTAAAAAAATCCTAGAAGAGAACACAGGCAGTAACTTCTTTGACCTTGGCCATAGCAAACTGGTTCTAAACATGTCTCCTGAGGCAAGGGAAACAAAAGAAAATATAAATTATTGGGACTACATCAGAATAAAAATCTGTACAGCAAAACAAACAATCAAAAAAAACTAAAAGCAACCTATGGAATGGAAGAGGACATTTACAAATGGCATATCTGATAAAGGGTTATTATCCAAAATGTATAAAGAAATTATCAAAATCATCACCCAATAAAACAAATAATCCAGTTAATAAATGGGCAGAAGACATGAATAGACATTTTACCCAAGAAGATATACAGATGTCTAACAGACACATGAAAAGATCATCACATCACTGATCATCAGGGAAATGCAAACTGAAAATATAAAGAAAGGATATGAACCATATGGTCCTCTCAATAGATGCAGACAATCATTTGACAAAGTACAGAATCCATTCTTGATAAAAACCCTCAACAAAGTAGGTATAGAGGGAACATACTTCAACATAATAAAGGCCATATATGAAAGACCCACAGCTCATATCATCCTCAATGTGGAAAAACAGAGCTTTTCCTCTATGGTCAAGAATAAAACAAGGATATCCACTCTCACCACTGTTATTTAACATAGTACTGGAAGTCCTAGCCAGAACAGACAACAAAAGAAATAAAAGGCATCCAAATCTGGAAGGAAGAAGTCAAACTTCCACTATTCACAGACACATGACACCCTGTGTAGGAAACCTGAAAGACTCCACTGAAAAATTGCTAGATCTGATACACAAATTCAGTAAAGTCACAGGATACAAAATCAACATACAGAAATCTGTTAGATTTCTATACACCAACAATGAAGAAGCAGAAAGAGAAATCAAGTAATCATTCCCATTGCACCAAAACCCGTAAGATACCAAGGAACAAACCTGACTAAAGAGGTCAAAGATTTGTACTTTGAAAACTATAGATCATTTACGATACAAATTGAAGAGGACACAAAGAAATGGTAAAACATCCCATGCTCATGGATTGAAAGAACAAATATTTTTTTAAAGATTTTTTATTTATTTATCTGACAGAGAGACAACAAGAGAGGGAACACAAGCAGGGGGAGGGGGAGAGGGAGGAGCAGGCTTCCCACTGAGCAGGGAGCTGGACATGGGGCTTGATCCCAGGACCCTGAGATCATGACCTGAGCCAAAGGCAGATGCTTAAAAACTGAGCCACCCAGGCGCCCCAATATTTTTAAAATGTCTACACTACCCAAAGCAATCTACACCTTTCACAGAATCCCTATCAAAATACCACCAGTATTTTTCACAGAGCTAGAACAAACAATTCTAAAACTTGTATGGAACCACAAAAGACCCCAAATAGCCAAAGTAATCTTGAAAAAGCAAAGTAAAACTAGAGATATCACAATTCTGGACGTCAAGCTATATGATGAAGCTGTGGAGATAAAGACAGTATGGCATTGGCACAAAAACAGACATAGATCTAAGGAACAGTATAGAATACCCAGAAATGGACTCACAGGTACATGGCCAACTAACCTTTGACAAAGCAGGAAAGCATGTCCAATGGAAAAATGACAGTCTCTTCAACAAATGGAGTTGGAAAAAAATGGACAGCAATGTGCAGAAAATGGAACTGGACCACTTCTTACACCATACATAAAAATAAATTAAAAAAAGATGAAAGACCTAAATGTGGGACAGGAAACCACCAAATCCTAGAAGAGAACAGTTAGCAAACTCTTTGACATCAGCCATAGCAACTTCTTGCTAAACATGTCTCCAGAGGCAAGCGAAACAAAAGCAAAAATGAACTATTGGGACTTCATCAAATAACAAGCTTGTGCAGGGGTTCCTGGGTGATGCATTCTGTTAAACACCCGACTCTTTGTTTTGGCTCAGGTAGTGATCTCAGGGTTGTGAGACTGAGACCCACATTGGGCTCTGCACTTAACATAGAGTCTGCTTAAGACTCCTTCTCCTTCTACCCCCCACTCTCACTTTCTCTCATTCTAAAAGCAATCAATCAATCAATCTTAAAAAAATTCTTTAAAAAGGTTGTACACAGCAAATGGAATAAACAACACAACTAAAAGGCAACTTACAGAATGGGAGAAGATATTGCAAATAACATATCTGCTAAAGGGTTAGTTTCCAAAATCTATAAATTATTTATCAAACTCAACACCCAAAAAACAAATAATCCAGTTAAGAAATGGGCAGAAGACATGAATAGACATTTTTCTAAACAAAATATGGAGATGGCTAACAGACACATGAAAAGATCTTCAACATCCCTCATCATCACGGAAATACAAATTAAAACTACAATGAAAGACCACCTCACACCTGTAAGAATGGCTAAAATTGACAACATAGGAAACCAGAGATGTTGACAAGGATGCAGAGAAAGGGGAACTCTCTTATAATGTTGGTGGAAATGCAAAGTGGTGCAGCCACTCTGTAAAAGAGTATGGAGGTTCCTGGGCGCCTGGGTGGCTCAGTTGGTTAGGCGACTGCCTTCGGCTTGGGTCATGATCCCGGAGTCCCGGGATCGAGTCCCGCATCGGGCTCCCTGCTCGGCGGGGAGCCTGCTTCTCCCTCTCACCCTCCCCCCTCTCATGTACTCTCTCTCTCATTCTCACTCTTTCAAATAAATAAATCTTTAAAAAAAAAAAGAGTATGGAGGTTCCTCAAAATGTTAGAAATAGAACTATCCTATGACCCACCAATTGCATTACTAGGTATTTATTCAAAGGATACAAAAATATTGATTTGAAAGGCACATGCACCCTGATGTTTTTGGCAGCATTATCCACAGTAGCCCAAATGTCCATCAACTGATGAATGGATAAAGATGTGGTATATATATATAATGAAATATTATTCAGCTATCAAAGAGTGAAATCTTGCCATTTGCAATGATGTGGATGGAACTAGAGTGTGTTATTCTCAGTGAAATATGTTAGTCAGAGAAAGGTAAATACTATGATTTCACTCATGTGGAATTTAAGAAAAAATCACATAAACATATGTGAAAGGGGAAAAAAATGAGGCAAACCATAAGTGATTCTTAACTATAAAAAACCTGAGGGGTGCCTGGGTGGCTCAGTTGGTTAAACGTCTGCCTTCGGCTCGGGTCATGATCTCAGAGTCCTGGGATCAAGTGTTACACCGGGGTCCCTGCTCAGTGGGGAGCCTTGCTTCTCCCTCTGCCTTTCCCCTCTGTTCGTGATCTCTCTCTCTCTCTCTCTCTCTCAAAATAAATAAAATCTTTTAAAAAAGAAAATAACCTGAGGGTTGCTGGAAGGAGGTGGGTGGGGACTGGGCTAAATGGGTGGTGGGTATTAAAGAGGGCACTTGTGATGAGCATTGGGTGTTATATGTAAGTAATGAATCACTAAATTTTACTCCTGAAACAACTATTATGGTATATGTTAGCTAACTAAATTTAAATAAAAACTTGACATATAAAAAGTTAAAACAAAATAAAAGGCAAAAAATAAAAAAATACTACAATGTGATATCACTACACACCTGTCAGAATGTCTAAAATCAACAATACAGGAAACAACAGGTGTTGGTAAGGATATGGAAAAAAGGAACCCTCTTGCACTGTTTGTGGGAATGCAAAATTCTGCAGCCACACTGGAAAACCGTATGGTATGAAGGTTCCTCAAGATGTTAAAAATGGGGGGTGCCTGGGTGGCTCAGCCATTAAGTGTCTGCCTTCAGCTCAGGTCATGATCCCAGGACCTTGGGATCAAGCTCTGCATTGGGCTCCCTGCTCAGAGGGAGGCCTGCTTCTCCCTTTCCCACTCCCTCTGCTTGTGTTCCCTCTCTCGCTGTGTCTCTCTCTGTCAAATGAATAAATAAAAAAATCTTAAAAAAGATGTTAAAAGTGAAACTATCCTATGATTCAGCAATTGCACTACTAGGTATTTATCCAAAGAATACAAAATAGTATTCAAAGGAATACATGCACCCTGATATTTAGAGCAACATTATATACAGTAGCCAAATTGTGGAAACAGAATAATTGTCCATTAACTTATACATGAGTAATGAATATGTGATATACACTTATATATATAATGGAATATTCATATATATAAATATTATATATATAGTGGAATATTACTCAGCCATAAAAGTTAAATCATATGTGGAATTTAAGAATCAAAACAAATGAGCAAAGGGAAAAAAGTAAGGCACACCAAGAAACAGACTCTAAACTATAGAGAACATACTGATGGTTACCAGAAAAGAGGTAGATGGGGGGATGGGGTTAAATAGGTGATGGGGTTTAAGGTGTGCACTTGTTGCGATGAGCACCAGGCATTGTATGGAAGTGTTGAATCACTATATCGTACACCTGAAACTAATATTACACTGTATGTCAACCAACCTGAATTAATTAATTAATTAATTAATTTAGAGCTCATGATCTGGGGGGTGGGGGCAGAGAGAGGAGAGAAAGAATTTTAAGCAGCCTCCATGCTCAGTGTGGAGCCTGGCATGGGCTCGATCTCACAGCCTTGAGATCATGACCTGAACCTAAGTCAGATGTTTAACTCACTAAGCCACCTAGGCTCTCCTAACTAACTGAAATTTAAATAAAAGCTTAAAAATATGTTTCTAAGCTGTTATTTAACTCTCTCTCTCTATATACACATATATAAAACTTTATATATATATAAAATGTATTTATGTGTATGTATATATATACAATGATATATACATGTATGTATTGTATGTATTTATTTGTATGTATTTGCATACAATAGATTATATGTATATATAAAATTGTAAAATTGCAAAGAAATTAATAGGAGGGAAGTGAATGTCAATATTTCCAGAATGAAAAACAAAACGTCAAAGTTAGAATACAGGACAGAAAAAAATATTTGACCTAAAGGATTATTCCAGTATTAATATTTGGGTAATTATTTGGTTAATTATTAATTATTTTTATTAATTTAATACTCTATTATTATTAAATAAATAATATTAAATAAATTACTAAATACATATTAAAATTTGGGTAAGAATACCTGCCAGAAATGGCCAGCAATCCCTGTACTGATGGATGAAAGATTACTCAAAACTTTGCTGTGAAAGAGAGGAGAAGGCAAGGCAGTCAATACTCAGAGACGAAGACCCTTTGTTCTTTGCTTCCACTTTTATTGGTCCTTCAGTGTAATCACAAATCCTTATCACTGTTTCTTAAGCACCTGATGTGTGACAAGTGGTCTTACTGAAACTAGGAGGCTCTGTTTACAGGAAAGATACGATATGCTAATCTGTGAGTTCTGCTAATCATAGCCTAAGGGACAATGCTTACATCTTAGATCACAGGGCGGCTGTTTGGGCTAAGAAAGTTTCAGGGAAGGCAACTCCCCGTGGCATTCCAATGGCAGAGTGATCACACAGGCCTCGGCATTCCAAAGACTCATGCCCTTCTCCAAAACCTTCCCTTGCACCCAATGGCCTCTGTGTTACATTTTAGCAGGCCAGGTATTATGACTGATTTCATGCTCTACATTAACCCCAACAGATACTTAAAAATGCACTGATTAAACAAATGGTGAAATCATGAAAGAATACAAGTGAATTTTCCACCTCCAAATGACACGAATATCTAGATTGAAAATTTCCAACAAATGCTAAGAATGTAATTAAAAAAAATCCCTCAACATTTTGCAGTTTTTCTTCTTTACATTGGGATCAATGGAAGAATAGTTTGAGACTGTGAACTTGAGTTTTAAAATGCTATTCATGCATTACTTTGAGAAATTATTTAAAAAATAACATTTTTGAAAATCTAAAACAGAAGAAATGGAAATGTAATTTGGTCCTGAATTTCTTCTTTTTAGAATCTATCATATAGACTGAAAATACCAGTTATGCACTTACTCATTTACTTCTTTATTCAAATACATTTGTTCAACACTTATATTTTACCTGTCACTATCCTAGAATTGGAGATTAATGGTGAGGAAAAAAAACCCAAGAATCTGAATATCCATCAATACCAAAGTGGTTTTATTCATTGTTGTATATCCATCCTATGGCTTATTATCCATCTAATAAAGTGTATGAACTTACTGAACTCTTCATTAATTTTGGAAGCACATCTATGCCAAACTATTGACAGCCATATAATGAAACAGAACACCAGCCCCTGAGGCATTTCAATTTTCTCCCTGATCAAGTTATTTGCAACTGATGTTTTAAAATTTATTAGTTACTATTAGTTTTATATGATAGATAAGCAGGACAATTAGTAATGAAAATGGCCATTATTCATTGAGATAGCTATGAAGGAAAGTAATGTATTTTGGTAGTAGAGCTATTTTGTATATGTAAAATATTTAGAGCTTTTAACAATCTGTTAGTGTTTTTTACCTTAGTAATGAGTAAAGGACTTTGATATTTAACCTCATTAGTTGGATCTGGATCTGATAAATTTTGTTGACATGGTTATTGTATTTCCAAATCTTATTTATGATTCTAGAAAATAGTCTACAGTAATTTCATGTGAATTCTTCAATACAGGTTGACAAGTTTTTTTATTATATTTATAATAAAACAATTAAATCAATATCACATGGAGTATAATGGGCTCCCATACATACATTACCTTTTATGGTTAAATGCAGCTTTTTGTAGGCTATGGAATTTGATGGTATTTCATTTTAGTTTTCCCCATACTATTACTTTGGGGAGAAGAGTTAGTTTTCCAAATATCTATTGAACTGTTTTTACAACATGGAAAATAACTTGTTTTCCTATTTGGTCTTTTGTCCCTCGTTTTTTCCCTCATATTTTGGTATAGCAGGCTTTTAATTTTTGGTAGCATTCATGCTATATTTATAAAAAAAATTTGAAATTGATACTTTCTATGTATCATACTTTATTGTAGTACCTGAAAACAGTATTTTGATAGATTTATTTAGAAGCCTTTGTTTAGATTCTTTTTTTTTACTTTTTCATTCTTGCCTTCATTTACAAAAAACTCCTCAAAGTGATGGTTAATTGTACTAGTTAATATGTAAAGAATATTCCAAATTTGACTGCATATTTTGGGCATTTTTAAGTGAGTGCTACAAAACTGAATAAAGAATTCAAGTGATTATCTGGATAGCTTACATTCCACATTCTCTGGTTTCAATTATCTGGATGCTTCAAAAACTCATACCAAAGTGGTTTGCTTCTAAATGTTCTGGTTAATTGCTTCAATTCCTTTTTTCACTTTACACAAGCAGACAGTTTTAATGTCACAGAATGCAAATCTCTTAGAAACATATTTCCACTCTGTGAAAAATGTAGGCATGTGTATGTATGTTGGTCTCCATTTATCCAAGGCATTTATAGTCATATGCATAGGTAAATAAGGCATGCATATATAAATAGTCATGTCTATGTTTTTCTCATGCACATATTTTTCTCATTATACTAGTACAGTAATTTCTGTTAATAATTGAATTGAAGACTGCTTTTAATCATTCCATATTACTTGCTATTAATTTAACCAGTATGGTCTGTATCTCCCTTAATGTTGATTTTCAAAAATACATAAGAAGAAAAAAACATTAAAAAATTTGTCATTCTGCAATTTACACAGTTTTGTATCAACCTACTTACTAGTGACATACATGTTTCCTCTTAAAAGATTTAAATTTTAATTTTCCTGAATCAGTGTTAACCAAGAAAAAGGTAATTGTTGTTAAGAGTATTCAAACTGTCAGAATATCCTTCAATCTAAAAGCTGTTAGAATCTGTGCAAAAGTAATTACTGAAATTCTATTCAACTGTAATAATAACCTGCCACTGATGACAGCAATTACTGGAAAAGTGTAATAGAAATCAAAGGCACATTTTTCTCTGACAAGTACATTTCTAACTAAGGTTTATATTGGCTGAATAGTGTTGACAATGACGATGTGCTATATCATTCTTAATCACGGCTGGAATGATGCTACAGTTTGAGCTGCTCACTGTTAGAGAGCAACTAATTGCTTGTTTCATTTGACATTTGTCCAGGCTCTCCGTATATAGGAATATGTATTTCAGATGAATACAGGTTAAATGTTATGCTTCTTTGCCTGTTTTATATTTTTTTGAAGTACAGGCTTTAAGTACATTTTACTTCAGATAAAAGAAATGAAGTTAAGCCAAAATGGCAAAGCAAACTTCTATAATTTTTCAAAAGGTTTGGTTTCCATACTTAGGTCAAATTATGGGTGCTTCTTTCAATTTCAACTTTTGGCAGTGACTATCTTTATCAGCATTCTTGGTCATGCTTCCCATAATGTCATTTTTCTTTTTTCAGCTTTCACTAACTGGATACCTGTGGTCAAACTTTAGTAGGGGAAGTTAATGCTTTGGGTATTTACAATTTAGGAAAATAAAGTTTTAAATGTTCACCTTTAAAATGAATATTTTCATTTTATTTGGGACCCTCAATTTCAGGAGAAAATTGGGGGAAGATAATATTAATTGAGGTGTTGCCAAGTGTTAGGTACAACATGCTGTTTTAGGTGCATTATATAGATCATCTCTTGTTCTCACAAAAATATTCCAAAGTAAGATTATTATCATTTTGCAATTGTATTATGCAAATGAGAAATAAGTACAGAGGATTCTTTAAGCATTTATTGCATAATCATCTTTTTGCAGCCATTGACACTGTCCAAAAGGTCAGGTCTTTCAATACACAATTAATCCCACATTGCCGATCCAGTTTTTTTTCCACCATGTCTTTTTTTTTAATTTTTTATTGTTATGTTAATCACCATATATTACATCATTAGTTTTTGGTGCAGTGTTCCATGATTCATTGTTTGTTCATAACACCCAGTGCTCCATGCAGAACGTGCCCTCCTCAATACCCATCACCAGGCTAACCCATCCCCCTACCCCCTCCCCTCTAGAACCCTCAGTTTGTTTTTCAGAGTCCATCATCTCTCATGGTTCGTCTCCCCCTCTGACATACTCCCCTTTTCTTCCATGTCTTGAAGTGATATCACATGGGCTCTGTTAGAGGGGATTATCTAATATCACCAATAAGTAATAACAAAAAAATTAAGTGGAGCTGTGAGTTGCCCTATTTTCTTGAATGAATGTTAAAGTAAAACAAGGTAAGTAATTTATTTTTCTGTGAAAAAATTGAAATCATTACAAAATAAGTTTTAAAATTTAGAATATAATTCAGCATTCATAGAAGGACATAAGAAAGCTATAAAACATAAGGAAATTTATTAGAAGTATTTAATCTTTATTATCTTGGTGAATTCAATTGTATTCTCTCCAATAGTTTGATTTTAAGAGACTTATATTAAAATTTACCCTCTCATTTGTTTATTGGTGAATTCACCACTACCAAAGTTGTGGGACAGAAACAATACAGTAATTTACTTGGGAAAGATCGTGTGGCTGTCTGTCTCAATGACAAGGGCATAGGATATTCTTAATAAGAATGCATACTCTCCAAAAACCATAAGATATGCAGGAATAAACCTAACCAGAGAGGTAAAGTAGTTTCTATATACTCTAGAAACTACAGAACACTTATGAAAGAAATTGAGGAAGACACAGAGAAATGGAAAAACATTCCATGCTCATGGATTGGAAGAAAAAACATTGTGAAAAATGTCTATGCTGCCCAGAGCAATCTACACTTTCAGTGCAATCTCTATCAAAATACCATGGGCATTTTTCACAGAGCTGGGACAAACAATCCTAAAATTTGTATGGAACCAGAAAAGACCCTGAAACACCAGGAGAATGCTGAAAAAGAAAACCAAAGCTGGGGGCATCACAATGCCTGACTTCAAGCTCTATTACAAAGCTGTGGTCATCAAGACTGCCTGGTATTGGCACAAAAACAAACACACAGATCAATGGAACAGAATAGAGAGTCCAGAAATGGACTTTCAACTCTTTTGTCAACTAATTTTCAACAAAGCAGGAGAGAGTATCCAATGGGAAAAAAGTCTCTTCAATAAATGATGTTGGGAAATTTGGACAGCCACATGCTGAAGAAGGAAACTGGACCATTCTTTAACACCATACACAAAGATAAACTCAAAATGGATGAAAGACTTCAGTGGGAGATAGGAATCTATCAAAATCCTAGAGGAGAACATAGGCAGTAACCTCTTCAACATCAGCCACAGCATCTTCTTGCAAGACACATCTCTAGGGCAAAGGAAACAAAAACAAAAATGAACATTTGGGATTTCATTAAGATAAAAAGCTTCTGCAGAGCAAAAGCAACAGTAAACAAAACTAAGAGGCAACCCACAGAATGGGAGAAGATATTTGCAAATGACATTAGAGATAAAGGGCTGGTATCCAAGATCTATAAAGAACTTCTCAAACTCAACACCCAAAAAACAAAGAATCTAGTCAAGAAATGTGCAGAAGACATGAATAGACACTTTTCCAAGGAAGACATACAGATGACTAACAGACCCATTAAAAAATGTTCAACATAACCAGCCATCAGGGAAATACAAATCAAAACCACAATGAGATACCACCTTACACCAGTTAGAATGGCCAAAATTAACAAGAGAGGAAACAACAAATGTTGGTGAGGATATGGAGAAAGGGGAAGCTTCTTACACTGTGGGAAAGCAAGCTGGTACAGCCACTCTGGAAAACAGTATGGAGGTTCCTCAAGACATTAAAAATTGAGTTACCCTATGACCCACCAATTGCACTACTAGGTATTTACCCCCAAGATATACAGATGTAGTGAAAAGAAGGGACACCTGAACCCCAATGTTGAACATGCTGCTGCTATGATAGCAGCAATGTCCACAATAGCCAAACTCTGGAAGGAGCTGAGATGTCCTTCAACAGATGAATGGATAAAGAAGATGTGGTCCATATATACAATGGAATATTACTCAGCCATCAGAAAAGATGAATACCCACCATTTGCATCGACATGGATGAAACGAGGGGATTATGCTAAGTAAAATAAGTCAGGCAAAGAAAGACAATTATCACATGTGGAACACATATGTGGAACATGAGGAATAGCATGGAGGACCACAGGGGAAGTGAAGGAAAACTGAATGGGAAGAAATCAGAGAGGGAGACAAACCATGAGAGACTCTGGATTCTGGGAAACAAACTGAGGGTTACAGAAGGGATGGGGTGGGGGTGGAGTAACCGGTTGATGGGTATTAAGGAGGACACATGTTGTGATAAGCACGGTGTTATATGCAAGGAATGAATTATTAAATATTACATCAGTAACTAATGACGTACTATATGTTGGCTAATTGAACATAATAATAAAAAATAAAAAATAATGCATACTCCCTTGATTTGAGACTAGGCTCAATTTTCAGGGACAGAATTTTAAAACCAAGCTAACTGAACTGCTGCATTTTGCTATTTCTCTTTGTTTTAGAGGTGATGCTGTTGTGTATCCAGTGAATTAAGCCCAGTACTTTTAATAAATTAATCAGTAGTACTCAATTCAAGTGATTAGACACTGCTGGTATATGAAACTGTATACTAGGCTGTTGGGCCTACTAAGAATATAGAATCTGCATCCTCCACATTAAAGGAGTCTATAAAGTTCTCTCCAAACCAAAGAAGAGTAAATAAAATGTCTGTTGAACTCTGAGGCCAAATCATGGGGATTCACATATTCACTTTAATAACATTAGCTTCTATACCTTCATTCACTATTAACTGTCTCCTAGGTTACCTGTTAGGGGAATAAGCATTATTATGAATAATGAATGAAAAGAATATTTCAGTTGACTGCAGGACTCCAGGTTTCCAAAGGGCAAAATTTCGTAAGATGTACAGCAAAACCACAATTAATCTACATTTTAGGGGAATTACATATGATAATCGGAACAATTTTTCCTTCTTTCTTTGGCATAACCTGAATTATAGATATGGAGATAATAATGAACTAGAATCTAGAAACCTGAATTTTTTCACAGCTGTGGTAATTTCATTATATGAATTGAGACTTATCATAAAATTGATGAGACTTGGTATTTTAATCTGTGAAATGGATTACTAACATCTACCCTGTCTACTCTATACAATTCTTGCAAGAATCAAGAAAGATAGCACATATAAAATTATTTTCTAATTTATAAAACACTCTACAGCTATAATGATATATTACCATTTTACCCATGGAGAATTTACAGCTGTGCTTTTCAGAGTAAATAATTTGTTTATGCACTTTTAGAAAAATGCCAGTTATGTCCTGACTGAACTGGAATTCTTTAATCCTAAATTACTTATAAAGTACAGTACCAAAACCACCCAGGAAGAAAAATATATGCACACAAGAGAAAAACACACACTTTGAGACTCAGAAGTTGTCATATGCATTAACGACATGCTATAGAATCCACTGTGGGTCTATGCCCACTTGAAAAAATCATTTATTGACCAAAGGAGACTTTAAGCTTAGGCAGGAAATCAAAGCCTTTTCCGTATCATCTGCCTTATCCAGTATGCTTTATTTAGTTTCAAATCTTTCTAAAGGACAGATACCTTGTTCAAACAAACATTGCCAAGATAGCACAAATTATTTATTGATAAATGACTTTACACTTACAAATGTAGCTTCCAGGGTGCCTGGGTGGCTCAGTCGGTTAAATGTCTGCCTTTGGCTCAGGTCATGATCCCGGGGTCCTGGGATGAGCCAGGCATCAGGCTCCCTGCTCCTTGGAGAGTCTGCTACTCCCTCTCCCTCTGCTCTGCCCCCCCTACTCTTGCTATCTTTTGCTCTCTCTCAAGTAAATAAATAAAATTTTTAAAAATGTAGCATCCATTATATCCTCAAATTTGAAACGCTCAATAAGAACAATTTATGTTTTTGCCTCTTAGAGAAAATATTTGGGGTGGATTAGGCAAAACAAATAATTTTTTTCCAATTTAGTTTTCAAATGCTGTGCTTTTCTAAGATTCTAACACAAAATGGAAATGGCTGTGCCTATGCCCTGGTGTATTTTTGTGTGTGTTTAATAAATGAATTCCAGGAGAATTTAAAATCTGAGCTAATTACTTGTTTACAGTTTTAGAGAGCCAATACCATCCAAAAACTCTTCTAAATAGAGGCATATCAAGAAAAGAAAAACGTTAATTAAATTAAATTAAATATGAAGCTCTTGGAAATAAATTTTCAATTAAGAGGCTGTATTTTTTCCTAACAGTGTGCTATTCTGTATTGAAATGCATATTTAAGCCTGCCTGCTCCTTGGATAGTGGCACAGCATGCATTTTATTGTTGTGACATATCAACAGTATGAATCATCCCCTAAAATAATCATGTGCTTAAATCACTTTGGTTCTTTTGCTTCTTTGATCCAGGCTGATTGTGCTGAAGCCCAGCAGGAAAGATTCTTTCATAACTTGAGTCATTGGCTTTCAGACTGGAATTATTGGAGTCAGACATGTGGATCATTCAGCAGATAGCCATTTTCACAAAGGCCTGTGTAGTTCTCTATGTGGAAAGCCTGAGAGCCTATACTGACTGAGACCTTAGTCATAGATATTAGAAGACCTCTCAAAGCATTTAAAAAACTTTTTATTGTAATCTATAATCACTCTCTTCACATATTTCCATGATTCAATACAATATTATTAACTATAATTATGATAATGTACATTAGAACTTTAGACTTATTCATTCCCCATAAATGCAACTTTGTACTCTTTGGTACATCTCCCCATTTTCCCCATCCCTCCAGCCCCTTGTAACTACCATTCTGATCTTTGCTTCTATGAATTTAACCTTTTAATATTTCAAAAATCAGTAAGATCATGCAGTGTTTGTCTTTCTGCTCCTGACTTATTTCACCTAGCATAATGTGTTGGTTCATCATTGTTGTTGCAGGTGGCCAAAATTTAAGGTGGGTCAAGGAACCCAAATTTTTAATATGTACCTGAGTTAATTCTGATAGTGTATGGATTATTCTATGGGAAATATCACTGTAGTTATTGCATGGCCCAGAACATTTATAATATTATTTCTAAGCCACTTGAAAAAAAAAAACAGGAAAACATTCCTGAGCCTTATAAATCTTTATATATTCTGACAGATTAGTATATGGGCACAGAGATGAATCATTCCCAGGATTACTTTACTATTACTTCCATGATTACTGGGAAATAAAGACAGAAACTACAGTTTAGATAAGAAACTGCCTACAAGATGAGATGAGAAGTTCATCAATACAGTCTAGACCAAAATATTTTCTTTCACATATTTGTAGTGCCCAGAAATCTACTATTAAAAATATATTTTTAGTATATCTTGAAAACTATTTTCTTCTTCTTTTTTTAAAAATGTATTTTTTTATTAACATACAGTATATTATTTATTTCAGGGGTAAAGGTCTGTGATTCATCAGTCTTACACAACACCCACCACAACACGCAACCTCTCCAATGTTCTTCACCCAATCACCCCATTCCCCTACCCCCCTCCTGTCCAGCAACCCTCGATTTCTTTCAGAAGATTAAGAGTTTCTTACAGTTTGTCTTCCTCTCTGGTTTCTTCTTCTTCTTCTTTTTTTTTATGTTATGTTAGTCACCATAGAGAACATCATTAGTTTTTGATGTAGTGTTCCATGATTCATCATTTATATATAACACCCAGTGCTCCATGCAATACCTGCCCTCCTTAATACCTAACACGTGGCTAAACCATCCCCCTAAGCCCTCCCCCTTGAAACCCTCAGTTTGTTTCTCGGATTCCATAGTCTCTCATGGTTCGTCCCCCCCTCCAATTCTCCCCCCTTCATTTTTCCCTTCCTACTCCTAATGTCCTCCATGCTCTTCCTTATATTCCACAAATAAGTGAAACCATATGATAATTGACTTTCTCTGCTTGACTTATTTCACTTAGCATAATCTCCTCCAGTCCCATCCATGTTGATGCAAAAGTGGGGTATTTATCCTTTCTGATGGCTGAGTAATATTCCATTGTATATATGGACCACATCTTTATCCATTCATCTGTTGAAGGGCATCCTAGCTCTTTCCACAGTTTGGCTATTGTGGACACTGCTGCTATGAAGATTGGGGTACATATGGCCCTTCTTTTCACTACATCTAGTCTTTGGGGTAAATACCCAGTAGTGTAATTCCTGGGTCTAGGGTAGCTCTATTTTTAATTTTTTGAGGAACTTCCACACTGCTTTCCAAAGTGGCTATAACAACTTGCATTCCCACCAACAGTGTAAGAGGGTTCCCCTTTCTCCACAACCTCTTCAATGTTTGTTGTTTACTGTCTTGTCCATTTTTGCCATTCTAACTGGTGTAAGGTGGTATCTCAGTGTGGTTTTGATTTGAATTTCCTTGATGGCTAATGATGATGAACATTTTTTCATGTGTCTGTAAGCTATTTGTATGTCTTCTTTGGAGAAGTGTCTGTTCATGTCTTCTGCCCATTTTTTGACTTGATTATTTGTTTTTTGGGTGTTGAGTTTCAGAAGTTCTTTATAGAACTTGGAAATCAGTGCTTTCTCTGTAGTGTCATTTGCAAATATCTCCTCCCATTCTGTGGGTTGCCTCTTTGTTTTGTTGACTGTTTCCTTTGCTGTGCAAAAGCTTTTTATCTTGATGAAGTCCCAAAAGTTCATATTTGCTTTTGTTTCATTAGCCTTTGGAGCTGTATCTTGAAAGATGTTGCTGTGGCTGATGTCAAAGAGGATATTGCCTATCTTTTCCTCTAGGATTTTGATGGATTCCTGTCTCAAATTGAAGTGTTTTATCCATTTTGATTATCTTTCTGTAGGGTGTTAGAGAATGGTCAAGTTTCATTCTTCTGTATATAGCTGTCCAATTTTTTCAGCACCAATTATTGAAGAAAGTTTCTTTTTTCCATTGCATATTTTTTCCTGCTTTGTCAAAAATTATTTTACCATAGAGTTGAAGGTCCATATCTGGGCTCTTTATTCTGATCCATTGGTCTATATGTATGTTTTTGTGCCAGTACCATGCTGTCTTGGTGATCACAGCTTTGTAATATAGCTTGAAATCAGGCAATGTGAAGCCCCCTGTTTTGTTGTATTTTTTTTAACATTTCCTTGGCATTTTGGGGTCTTTTCTGATTCCACACAAATTTTAGGATTGTTCCAGCACTTTGAAAAATGTCATGGAATTTTGATCGGGATGGCATTGAAGGTATGGATTCCTTTGTATAGCATAAACATTTTAATAGTGTTTATTCTTCGGATCCATGAGCATGGAAAGTTTTCCCATCTTTTTGTGTCTTTTTCAATTTCTTCCATGACTGTTCTGTAGTTCCTAGAGTATAGATCCTTTACCTCTTCAGTTAGGTTCATTCTGAGTTATCTTATGGGTTTTGGTGCTATTGGACATGGAATTGTTTCTCTAATTTCTCTTTATACAGATGCATTGTTAGTGTATAAGAAAGCAACTGATTTCTGTGCATTGATTTTTTTAAAAGATTTTATTTATTTATTCATGAAAGACAGAGAGAGAGAGAGAGAGGCAGAGGGAGAAGCAGGCTCTCAAGGAACAGGGAGCCCGATGCGGGACTCGATCCCAGGATCCTGGGATCATGACCTGAGCCGAAGGCAGACGCTTAACCATCTGAGCCACCCAGGCGCCCTGTGCATTGATTTTGTATCCTGCCATATTACTGAATTGCTATATGAGTTCTAGTAATTTGGGGGTGGAGTCTTTTGGATTTTCCACATAAAGTGTCATGTCATCTGCGAAAAGAGTTTGACTTCTTCTTTGCCAGTCTGAATACCTTTTATTACTTTTTGTTGTCTGATTGCTGTTGCTAGGACTACAAGTACTATGTTGAACAATAGTGGTGAGAGTGGGCATCCTTGACGTGTCCCTGATCTTAAGGTAAAGGTTTTCAGATTTTCCCCATGGAGAATGATACTTGCTGTGGGTTTTTCACAGATGCACTTTATGAAATTGAGGAATGTTCCCTCTATCCCTATAATCTGAAGAGTTTTAATCACGAAATGATGTTGTATTGTGTCAAACGTTTTTCTGCATCAATTGAGAGGCCATATAGTTCTTCTCTCTCCTCTTATTAATGTGTTCTATCACATTGATTGATTTGTGAGTGTTGAACCTTTGCATCCCAGGAATAAATCCCACTTGGTCGTGGTGGATGATCCTTTTAATGTATTGTTGGATCCTATTAGCTAGGATTTTTTTGAGAATTTTGGAATCCATATTCATCAGGGATAGCAGTCTGAAATTCTCTTTTTTGATGGGGTCTTTGCCTGGTTTGGGGATTAAGGTAATGCTGGCCTCATAGAATGAGTCTGGAAACTTTCCTTCTGTTTCTATTTTTTGAAAAGGCTTCAGGAGAATAGGTTCTATTTTTTCTTTGAATGTTTGGTAGAATTGCCCAGGGAATCCATCAGGCCCTGGACTCTTGTTTTTATTTTTTTAAAGATTTTATTTATTTATTTGTCAGAGAGAGGGAGCACAAGCAGCGGGAGTGGCAGGCAGGAGAGGGAGAAGTAGGCTCCCCGCTGAGCAGGGAGCCCAATGTGGGACTCAATCCCAGGACCCCGGGATCATGACCTGAGCCGAAGGCAGTTGCTTAACCGACTGAGCCACCCAGGAGTCCTGGACTCTTGTTTTTTGGGAGGTTTTTGATCACTGCTTCAATCTCCTTACTGGTTATTGGCCTAGTCAGGTTGTCAATTTGTTCCTGTTTCAGTCTTGGGAGTTTATAGGTTTTGAGGAAGGCATCCATTTCTTCCTCTGTTTCAGTCTTGGGAGTTTATAGGTTTTGAGGAAGGCATCCATAAGGTTGGTTAACTTATTGGCATAGAGTTGTCGATAATAATTTCTAATAATTGTTCTATTTCCTTGTTGTGAGTTGTGATCTCTCCCCTTTCATTCATAATTTTATTAATTTGGGTCCTTCCTCTTTTCTTTGGGATAAGTCTGGCCAGTGGTTTATCGATCTTATTAATTCCTTCGAAGAACAAGCTTCTAGTTTCGTTGATCTGATCTAATGTGTTTCTAATTCCTTGATCTCTGCTCTAATCTTAATTATTTCTCCTATAATGCGTGGCTTAGACATCCTTTTTTTATTTTTCTCTAGTTCTTTAAGATGTAAAGTCAGTTGGTGAATTCAAGATTTTTCTATTTTTTTGAATGAGGCTTGGATGGCTACTTATTTTCCCCTTAGGACTGCCTTTGCAGTATTCCATAGGTTTTGTACCAGTGTGTTTTCATTCTCATTGGTTTCCATGAATTGTTTAAGTTCTTTGATTTTCTGGTTGACCCAAACATTCTTGAGCGAGTGGTCTTTAGCTTCCACATGTTTGAATTTCTTCCAAATTTTTTTCTTGTGATTAGGTCCCAGTTTTAAAGCATTATGGTCTGTGAATATGCAGAGAATAATCTCAGTCTTTTGGTATTGGTTGAGACATGATTTGTCACCCAGTATGTGGTTTATTCTGGAGAAAGTTCCGTGTGCGCTTGAGTAGAATGTATATTCTGTTGCTTTAGGGTGGAATGTTCTGTATATATCTATGAGGTCCATCTGGTCCAGGGCATCATTCAAAGCTCTTGTTTCTTTGTTGATTTTCTGCTTAGATGATCTGTTTATTGCTAAGAGTGGAGTATTGAGGTCTCCTACAATTAACATATTGTTATCAATATGATTCTTTATTTTGGTTGACAGTGGGTCTATGTAGTTGATGGCTCTCATGTTGAGGGCGTGGATATTTACAATTGTTAGATCTTCTTGTTGGGTAGATGCTTTAAGAATGATATAGCGTGGGCACCTGGGTGGCTCAGTTGTTAAGCGTCTGCCTTCAGCTCAGGTCATGATCCCAGGGTCCTGGGATCGAGTCCTGCATTGGGCTCCCTGCCTGGCGGGAGGCCTGTTTCTCCCTCTCCCACTCCCCCTGCTTATGTTCCTGCTCTTGCTGTGTCTCTTGCTGTCTCTGTCTCTGTCAAATAAATAAATAAAATCTTAAAAAAATATATAAAGAACATCTTTTTAAAAAAAAGAATGATATAGCGTACTTCAGTGTCTCTAACCACAGTCTTTAGCTTAAAATCTAATTTTTTGATATTAAAACTGCTACCGCAGCTTTCTTTTGAGGTCTGTTGACATGGAAGATAGATTTCGATCCCTTCACTTTCATTCTGGCTGTATCTAGGTTCATAATGACTCTCTTATAGACAGCATATGGATGGATCCTCTCTTTTTATCTAATCTGCAACCCTGTGCCTTTTTATGGGAGCATTTAAGCCATTCACATTGAGAGTGATTATTGAAAGATATGAGTTTATTATCATCATGTTGCCTGTGAAGACCTTGTTTTTATAGATTGTCTCTGGAAATTTCTGTTCTATATTACTTTTGAGGTCTTTCTCTTTTTATAGAACCCCTCCTTAATGTTTCTTGCAGGGTCGGCTTAGTGGTCACATATTCTTTCAGTTTCTTTCAGTCTTGGAAACTCTGCATCTCTTCATCCATTCTAAATGACAGCCTTGCCAGGTAAAGTATTCTTGGCTGCATGTTCTTCTCATTTAGTACCCTGAATATGTCTTGCCAGCCCTTTCTGGTTTGCCAGGTCTCTGTGGATAGGTCTGACGTTATTCTGATGTTCTTCCCTCTGTAGGTTAAGAATCTCTTCCCTTTAACTGCCCTTAAGATGGTTTCCTTGGTTCTAACATTTGCAAGTTTTACTATTACATGCCAGGGCGTTGGCCTGTTTTCCTTGATCTTGGGCTTGGTCCTCTCTGCCTCTAGGACACGAATGTTTGTTTCCTTCCCCAGATTAGGGATGTTCTCAGCTACGATTTGCTCAAATATATCTTCTAGTCCTTTCTCTCTCTCTACACCCTCAAGGATCCAAATAATTCTGACATTGAAACATTTCATGGTGTCACTTATTTCTTGATTCTATTTTCATGGATTTTAAGTTGTTTTTCCCTGGCCTCCTCTTTTTCCTTCTTGTCTATTAATTGGTCTTCTAGATCACTAATTCATTCTTCTGCCTTGCTTACCCTACCTGTTAAATTATCTAGATTAGTTTGGATCTCATTGGTAGCATTTTTAGGTTCTGCCAACTCAGATTTCATTTCTGCCCTTAGAGACTCTATGTTGCCATTTATCGATTTCTCTCATTCTAGCTATTGTATTTACAACTGCTACCCTGAATTCCATCTCCAACATCTTGGTTATATCTGCATCCATTTGTAAATCTGTGGCAGAAGTCATAGTCTCTGAGTCTTTCTTATTTTTTGGGTTCCTCATCCTAGTCTTTCTGTTGAGGGGTGGTTGAGGGAATGTACAGAGTACAAATTATTGACCACAACCCAAGCAAGATGCTCCTATTTTATAGGGACCTTAGGGTTGTTGACCTCTTTTTCCCCTAACCTGTCTTCTTGGGGAGGGGCCTTTCGTGCTGTTACTCAGGCAACCCTGTTTGGGCAGAGTTGCCCTGTCCTTTGTTCTGGGGGATGGGCTTGGTGAAAACCATTTTTAGGGGGCTTTTGTTCTATGGCGGCTTTCCCTGGTGGGTTTCCACATCTCTTCTGAGAGTCAGAGCAGAAGACATCTTTTCTAACCCTCTGCCTCAGAACAGAGAGATCACAGTCTCTTCTTCAGTGAGCTCTCCAGGCCACACTATCACCGTTTCTGTCTGTGCTGCTATAAACTGCTGCGTTCTGGGCTGTGCGCACTTCAGGAGCATTCCTAGTCCTCACCTCCAGGTCAGGACTCTCTCTGCCCTTTGTGCTTCTAAAACCTCCAGCTACCCTCAGTTCACACATGCAGCCCTGCTGCTCCAGGTTTCAGTCCAGGGGGCTGCCCTAAAGTCCTTTCCATGTCACTACCTGTCTGTGAGTCTGTACCCAGTCCCCAGCACAGGAGGTTATCATTCACCCATGGTGCAGGATCCCCATGGCTCCCTCCTCCTTCCATTTATCTTCGATATGTGCCTGTGGCATCATGGATCCCAGCTTCCTACCTCAAAACTCAGTGATTTTCAATTACTCTCCACTATTTAGGGGATGACATCAAAATAAATATCCAAAACCTAAAACAACTGCTAGTCTTACCTTACTAGTATTATCTCCCATATTTGTAAATGCAGTTTTGTTCAAATTTACTGGTGGTTCTATTTTTAATATCTTGAAGAACCTCCATACTGTTTTCCAGAGTGGCTGCAACAGTTTGCATTCCCACCAACTGTGTAAAAGAGTTCCTCTTATCTCCACATCCTCACCAACGTCTGTTGTTTCCGCAGTTGTTAATTTTAGCCATTCTGACCACTGTGAGGTGGAATCTCATTATGGTTTTGATTTGTATTTCCTTAATGATGAGGGATGTTGAGCATTTTTTTATGGGTCTGTTAGCCATTTGTATGTCCTCTTTGGAGAAATATCTGTTCATGTTTTCCGCCATTTATGAATGGATTTTTTTGGGGGGGAAGGATGTTAAGTTTGAAAAGTTCTTTATAGATTTTAGATACTAGTCCTTTATCTGATCTCTCATTTGCAAATATCTTCTTCCATTCCATTGGTTGCTTTTTATTTGTTTAATTTCATCAAATTTATTATTTAAATAATTTTAGTATTGATAAATGGAAGTATGAGGATGAATATAAAATTTATTTTCTTTAAAAAAAATAAAATTTATTTTCTTCAAATTGTGTACTGATTTTTTTTTCTGTTTCTTATTCTTTCCTATGAAGATTATTTATTTAAATGTATATTTATTTTTAAAGGGTAAAATTAAGGTCACTAAATATTCAAGTTATAAATAGCTAAAATAGTTCTTTGTGGTACAGATCAAAATTAAAATTCTTATGGATAAACTCAATTCTGCCAGCTAAACAAATAATATTGGGAGAAAAATAAAAACAAAAACAAAAGCATTTTTTTAAGGAAACAACAGCAACAACAATCCTTTACAAAGTGGTTGACATATTTTAGAGTTAATTATAATTTTCTACTATATTTGTGGTAACAAATATACCAGTATATTTGTTATTGTTGTATGTTGTTACCTGTGGTAACAACTATACATTTTCTGGTCATGTACAGTTTGTATGTTTTTTATTTGTTTTGTTTTGTTGTTTTGTTTTTGTTTCCTTTTTTTAATTTAAAGTCAAATAATTAACATATAGTGTATTATTAGTTTCAAAAAAAAAGGTAGAGTTCAGTGATTCACCAGTCTTATATAATACCCAGTGTTCATTACATCATGTGCCCTCCTTAATGCCTGTCCATCACTCAATTACCTAATCCCCCCACCCACCACTCCTCTTGCAACCCTCAGTTTGTTTCTTATGATTAAGAATCTCTTATGGTTTGTCTCCTCTAATTTTATCTTGTTTTATTTTTCCTTCCCTTCCCCTATGCCTTTTAGTTTTGTTGATTGTTTCCTTTGCTATGCAATATCTTTTCATCCTGATGAAGTCCTAATAGCTCATTTTCACTTTTGTTTCCTTTACCTCTGGAAACATGTCCATCAAGAAGTTGATGTGGCTGATGTCAGAGGTTGCTGCCTGTGTACTCCTCTAGGATTCTGATGGATTCCTGTCTCACATTTAGGCCTTTCATCCATTTTGAGTTTATTTTTGTGTACGATGTAAGAAAGTGGTCCAGTTTCATTCTTCTGCATGTGGCTGCCCACTTTTCCCAATACCATTTGTTGAAGAGACTCTTATCCATTGGATATTCTTTCCTCTGTTGGAGATTAGTTGAGGGTCCATTTCTAGGTTTTCTTTCTGTTCCTTTGATTTATGTGTCTGTTTTGTGCCAGTACCATACTGTCTTAATGATTACAGCTTTGTAATACAGCTTGAAGTCTGGTATTGTGATGCCTCCAGCTTTGGTTATCTGTTTCAACATTCTTATGGCTGTTCAGGGTCTTTTCTTGTTCCACACAAACTTTACAATTGTTTGTTCCAACTCTGTGAAAAATATTGATGTTATTTTCATAGGGATTGCATTGAATGTGTAGACTGCTTTGGGTAGAATAGACATTTTAACAATATTTTTTCTTCCAATCCATGAGCATGGAATGTTTTCCATATTTTTGTGTCCTCTTCAACGTCTTTCAGAAGTGTTCTATTGTTTTCAGCATATATATCTTTTACCTCATTGGTTAGGTTTATTCCTAGGTATCTTATGGATTTTGGTGCAGTTGTAAATGTGATTGATTCCTTGATTTCTTTTTCTGTTGCTTCATTTTTGGTGTATATAAATGCAACACACTTCTGTGCATTGAATTTATATCCTGCAACTTTGAAGAATTCCTGTATCAATTCTAGGAATTTTTGGGTGGAGTCTTTCAGGTTTTCTACCTAGAGTATCATTTCATCTGCAGCTAGTGGAAGTTTGACTTCTTCCTGGCTGATTTGGATGCATTTTATTTATTTTTGTTTTCTGATTGCTAAGACTAGGAATTCTAATACTATGTTGAACAACAGTGGTGAGAGTGGACATCCCTGTCTTGTTCTTGACCTTAGGGCAAAAGCTCTCAGTTTTTCCTCATCGAGGATGATATGAGCTGTGGGTCTTTCATATATGGCCTTTATGATGTTGAGTTATGTTCCTTCTATCCTTACTTTGTTGAGGGCATTTATCAAGAAAGGATGTTGTATTTTGTCAAATATTTTTTTTCTGTATCTATTGAGAAGATCACATGTTTCTATCCTTTCTTTTATGAATGTGGTATATCACATTGATTGATTTGTGGATGTTGAACCACCCTTGAAGCTCAGGAATTAATCCCACTTGGTTGTGGTGTAAAATCCTTTTAAGGTACTATTGAATTAGCTAGTATCTTGTTGAGAATTTTGCATCCATATTCATCAGGGATATTTGTGGGTAATTCTTTTTAGTGTGGTCTTTGTATGGTTTTGGGATTAAGGTAATACTGGCCTCATAGAATGTGATTGCAAGTTTTCCTTTCATTTCTATTTTATTTTTTTTGGAACAGTTTCAGAAGAATAGCTATTTACTTTTTTAAATGTTTGGTAGAATTCCCGTGGGAACCCATCTGGTCAGGGACTCTTGTTTGTTGGGAGATTGTTGACTACTGATTCAATTTCTTTGCTGCTTATGAGTCTTTTCAGATTTTCTATATGTTCCTGTTTCAATTTGGTAGTACAGTAAGCTTTTTAATTTCTGAATACAATTGCCTTTTATTTTAATGCTTTCATTACTTTCAATTAAACAAAATTATGTTTCACATGTTTATGATAAATTAGTTGCCCAAGTTACTACATAAAATGTTTTATGGCATCTATATAATTTATAAATAATATATACTTTTATTTTATTACTCATTCAAACATTACTAACCCATTAACAGGATATTCAGATGTACACAGTAAGTAAAATTATAGTTTGTGATATTTTACTCCCAAAATACAAAAATTTTTGCTTTTCTCATGTTTTAAATTTTGTTGTAATGAAGGGATGATTGTCAGGTTAGGAAGATAAAATCCATTTTACTTAGCATCTTGTTAATATGGCTTAAAATCTATGTATGCAGACATATGGTTAGGTGACTTTTTTTAACTTAAAATCAATTAATGGGGCGCCTGGGTGGCTCAGTTGGTTGAGCGACTGCCTTCGGCTCAGGTCATGATCCTGGAGTCCCAGGATCGAGTCCCGCATCGGGCTCCCTGCTCAGCAGGGAGTCTGCCTCTCCCTCTGACCCTCCTCCCTCTCGTGCTCTCTGTCTCTCATTCTCTCTCTCTCAAATAAATAAATAAAATCTTTAAAAAAAATCTTTAAAAAAAATAAAATAAAATCAATTAATTAACAAAGTGTATTATTAGTTTCAGAGGTAGAGTTTAGTGATTCATCAGTTGCATATAACACCCAGTGCTCATTACTTCAAGTGTCCTCCTTAATGCCCATCACCCTGTTACTCCATCCCCCTACCCACCTCCCCTCCATCAACCTTCAGTTTGTTTCCTAGAGTTAAGAGTCTTTCATTGTTTGCTCCCTTTCTGAGTTCATCTTATCATTTTTCTTTCCCTTCTCCTATCTTCATCAGTTTTGTTTCTTAATCTCCACATATGAGTGGAAACATGATACTTGTTCTCTGACTGATGTATTTTGTTTATCATAATACCCTCTAGTTTCATCCAAGATTTTGCAAATGGTAAGGTTTCATTTTATGATGGCTGAATAATATTCTATATATATATATATATATATATATATATATATATATACCACATCTTCTTTATCCATTCATCTATCAATGGACATCTGAGCTCTTTCCATTAGTTTGGATATTGAGGAAATTGCTGCTATAAATGTTGGAGTGAATGTGCCCCTTCAAATCACTATATTTGTATCTTTGGGTAAATACCTAGTAGTGCAATTGTTGGGTTGTAGGGTGGCTCTAATGTTAACTTTTTAAAAACCTCCATACTGTTTTACAAAGTGGCTCTATCAGCTTGAATTCCCAACAGTGTAAGAGGGTTCCCCTTTCTCCAAATCCTCACCAATATTTGTTGTTTGCTGAATTGTTGATGTTAGCCATTCTGACTGGTGTGAGGTTGTATCTAATTGTGGTTATGATTTGTAATTTCCTGATGACAACTGATGTTGAGCATTTTCATGTGTCTGTTGTCCATTTATATGTTTTCTTTGGAGAAATGACTGTTCATGTCTTCTGCCCATTTCTTGACTGGATCATTTCTTTTTTGGGTGTTGAGTTTGAAAAGTTCTTTAAATATTTTGGATACTACCCTTTATCTGATAAGATATTTGCAAATATTTTCTCCCATTCTGTAGGTTGTCTTTTGGTTTTTTCCATTGCTATGAAAAATATTTTTATCTTGATGAATTCACAATAGTTCATTTTACTTTTGTTTCCCTCATCTTTAAAGAACATAAGATACCTAGGAGTAAACCTAACAAAAGAGGTAAAGGATCTGTACTCTGAAAAATTATAGAACACTTATGAAAGAAATTGAGGAAGGCACAAAGAAATGGAAAAACCTTCTATGTTCATGGATTGGAAAAACAAATATTGATAAGTTGTCCATGTTACCAAAAACAATCTACACATCCAATGCAATGCTTATCAAAATACCATCAAGGGGGAGGAGCAAGATGGCGGAGGAGTAGGAGATCTAAATTTCGTCTGGTCCCAGGAGTTCAGATAGATAGGGATCAGACCATTCTGAACACCTACGAACTCAACAGGAGATGAAAGAAAAGAATAGCAGCATCTTTCTGAACAGAAAAGTGACCACTTCCTGGAAGGTAGGAAGTGCAGAAAAGTGAATCTGAGGCGATATTCGGGAAGATAGGTGGTGGGGGAGGGGATATCCATCAGCTGCTACTGGCAAGTGACAGAGCAGCAGAGCACAAAATCGGAAATTTTAGAAGTCTGATGTGCTGAGGGACGTCGCTCCAGTGGCTAAGTGGGGGGTGGAACACTAGCTGGGACAGTGTGGTCTCAGGACCCTCAGGGTCACAGGAAGACAGGAGTTGCATGAGTGCAGCAGAGCTCCCAGGTATCAGAGCAAGGAAGCTGGTTGCAGAGACAGAGCACAAGAGTGGGTTCTCAACTCAGGGTTGCCAGAAACCATGATCTGCAGCACAATTGGGACACTGCTCTTCCAGCAGGGAACCAACAAGCAGCAGATCAGGGGAGACTCGCCTTCCTCCCCCAGGAGGAGTGGCATGGGAGCACACTGCAGGGATCTGCTGGATTTGGAGACTCCACACAGGGTCGTGTGTGAGAGATAGAAATGCTCCATCACAGGCCGGGTGAGCATGGAGTGTGGCTGGAGACAGGAGTGATTTACTGCTTTTCTCTGAGGGCTCACTAAGGAGTGGGGCCCCAAGTTCCAGGCTCCTCCGGGGCGAAGATTGGGAGGCTGCCATTTTAACTCTCCTCCTCCAAAACTGTAGGGAAAGCTTGCAGGGAACAAAAACTCCCGAGAGCAAACCCGAGCAGATTATTTAGCCCAGACCCGGCAAGGACGGGGCAATTCTGCCTCCCACAAAGACATGTGAGAACCACCGCAAC
Source organism: Callorhinus ursinus (assembly GCF_003265705.2). Classification (NCBI taxonomy): domain Eukaryota; kingdom Metazoa; phylum Chordata; class Mammalia; order Carnivora; family Otariidae; genus Callorhinus; species Callorhinus ursinus. The sequence continues at coordinate 7,563,331 of NW_027397102.1, read as the reverse complement.
AAGCCCTTCCCCCAGAAGATCAGCAAGAACAACCAGCCAAGACCAAGTTTACCAATCAATGAGAACAGCAGAACTCCAGTGCTAGGGGAATACTGCACATAGAATTCATGGCTTTTTTCCTATGATTCTTTAGTCTTTCAAAGTTAATAATTTTAACTCTCTTGTTTTTTTACTTTTTTGAATTTTTCTTTTTCCCTTTTTCAGCCAGCATCGTATCAATCCCCTTTTAAAAAATCTTTTATTTTTCAATTTTAGAGTAATATTCTATCCCTTCATAGTAGTTAACATTATTTTTGGTATATATATATAGTTTTCTCTTTAAAATTTTGGGATACAGTTTCTTCTAACAGACCAAAATATATCCTAAATCTCTAGTGTATGGCTTTGCCCAGTTTGCTGCCTGATCACATTCTCTCCTTTTTTTTTTTTTAAATCCTCTTTCTGGGGCACCTGGGTGGCTCAGTCGGTTAAGCAACTGTCTTCGGCTCAGGTCATGATCCCAGGGTCCTGGGATCGAGCCCCACATTTGGCTCCCTGCTCGGCGGGAGGCCTGCTTCCCCCATCTCCCGCTCCCAGTGCTTGTGTTCCTGCTCTTGCTGTGTGTGTGTCTTTCTGTCAATTAAATAAATAAAATCTTTAAAAAAAATCCTCTTTCTTTTTTCAACCAACTTCCTATCAATTCCTTTTATCGAATCTTTTATAATTTTCATCTTTACAGTCATATTCCATCCCTTCATTGTATTTACCCTTATTTTAGTACATATATAACTTCTTCTTTCTTTAAAATTTTGGGAAGCACTTTATTCTAACAGACGAAAATATACCCAAAATCTAGACTGTGGCACTAATCTATGCACCAGCCTGATCATAATTGTTCATATTCTGTTTTCTGGTTTGTTTGTTTGCTTTTATCTTTTCCGTTTCCTTTTTTTTCTCTTTTTACTTTCTTTCCCTTTCTTTTCCCCCAGTTTCAGATCTTTTCTGATTTGCTTAGTGTATATTTTTCTGGGGTTGTTGTTACTCTGTTAGCATTTTGTTCTCTCATTCCTTTATTGTTCTCTGGACAAAATGACAAAACAGAAAATATCACCTTAAAGAAAAGAACAAGAGGCAGTACTGACTGCCAGGGACCTAATCAATACGGACATTAGTAAGATGTCAAAACTAAAGTTCAGAATGATGATTTTAAAGATACTAGTTGGGCTTGAAAAAAGCAGAGAAGATATTAGGGAAACCCTTTCTGGAGAAATAAAAGAACTAAAATCTAACCAAGTATAAATCAAAAAGGCTATTAAGGGGGTGCAACCAAAAATGGGGGCTCTAACTGCTAGGATAAATGAGGCAGAAGAGAGAATTAATGCTATAGAAGACCAAATGATGGAAAATAAAGAAGCTGAGAAAAAGAGAGATAAACAACTACTGGATCCCGAGGGCAGATTACTAGAGATAAGTGATACCATAAGATGAAACAATATTAGAATAATTGGGATGCCAGAAGAAGAAAGAGAGAGAGGAGAAGAAGGTATATTGGAGCACATTATATCAAAGAACTTCCCTAATTTGGAGAAGGAAACAGGCATCAAAATCCAGGAGGCACAGAGAACCTCCCTCAAAATCCCAACATCTAATAGTAAAACTTATGAGTTTCAGAGACAAAGAAAATCCTTAAAGCAGCTCGGAGAAGAGATCTGTAACCTACAATGGTACAAACATTAGACTGGCAACAGACCTATCCACAGAGACCTGGCAGGCCAGAAAGGACTACCATGACATATTGAGAGAACTAAATAAGAAAAAATATGCACCCAAGAATACTATATCCAGCTAGGTTGTCATTGAAAATAGAAGGAGATAAAAGGCTTCCAGGACAAACAAAAAGTAAAGGAATTTGCAAACACGAAACCAACCCTACAAGAAATACTGAAAGGGGTCCTTTAAGCAAAGAGAGAGCCTAAAAGCAACATAGACCAGAAAGGAACACAGACAATATACAGTAACAGTCACCTTACGGGCAATACAATGGCACTAAAATCATACCTTTCAATAGTTACCCTGAATGTAAATGGGCTAAATGCCCCAATGAAAAGACACAGGCTATCAGACTGGATAAAAAAAACAAGATCTATCGATATGTTGTCTGCAAGAGACTCATTTTAGACCCAAAGACACCCCCAGATTGAAAGTGAGGGGGTGGAAAATCATTTACCATGCTAATGGACACCAAAAGAAAGTTGGGGTGGCAATCCTATATCAGACAAATTAGATTTTAAACAAAAGACTGTAATAAAAGATGAGGAATGACATTATATCATACTTAAACGGTCTATCCAACAAGAAGATCTAACAATTGTAAATATCTATGCCCCTAACATGGGAGCAGCCAATTATATAAGGCAATTAATAACAAAAACAAAGAAACACATTGAGAATAATACAATAATAGTGGTGAACTTTATCATCCCCCTCACTGAAATGAACAGATCATCTAAGCAAAAGATCAACAAGGAAATTAAACTTTAAATGACTCACTGGACCAAATGGACTTCACAGATATATTCAGAACATTCCATCCCAAAGCAACAGTGTACACAATCTTCTCTAGTGCCCATGGAACATTCTTCAGAATAGATCACATCCTAGGTCACAAATCAGGTCTCAACCAGTACCAAATGATTGGGATCATTCCTTGCATATTTCAGACCACAATGTTTGAAACTAGAACTCAATCACAAGAAGAAAGTCAGAAAGAACTCCAATACATGGAAGTAAAAGAGCATCCTAATAAAGAATTAATGGGTCAACCAGGAAATTAAAATAAAATTTAAAAAAATTCATGGAAACAAATGAAAATGAAAACACAACTCTTCAAAATCTTTTGGATGCAGCAAAGGCGTTCCTAAGAGGAAAGCATATAGCAATACAAGCCTTTCTCAAGAAACAAGAAAGGTCTCAAATACACAGCCTAACCCTATACCTAAAGGAGCTGGAGAAAGAATAGCAAATAAAGCCTAAACCCAGCAGGAGAAGAGAAATAATAAAGATCAGAGCAGAATTCAATGAAATAGAAACCAAAAGAATAGTAGAACAGATCAATGAAACTAGGAGTTGGTTCTCTGAAAGAATTAACAAGACTGAGAAACCCCTGGCCAGACATATTGAAAAGAAAAGAGAATGACCCAAATCAACAAAGTCATGAATGAAAGAGGAGAGATCACAACCAACACCAAAGAAATACAGACAAGTATAAGAACATATTATGAGTAACTATATGCCAGCAAATTAGATAATCTGGAAGAAATGGATGCATTCCTAGAGGTGTATAAACTACCAAAACTGAACCAGTAAGAAATAGAAAACCTGAACAGACCTATAACCACTATGCAACTTGAAGCAGGAAAAAAATTCTCACAACAAACAAAAGTTCAGGGCCAGATGTCTTCCCAGGGGAATTCTACCAAACATTTAAAGAAGAATTAATACTTATTATTCTGAAACTGTTCCAAAAAATAGAAATGGAAGGAAAACTTCCAAATTCATGTTATGAGGCCACCATTAAATGAAAATGAAGTGGGGGGGAAATCGGAGGGGGAGACGAACCATAAGAGACTATGGACTCTGAGAAACAAACTGAGGGTTCTAGAGGGGAGGGGGTGGGGGATGGGTTAGCCTGCTGGGTATTAAAGAATGTGCTTACTGAATGGAACATTCGGTGTTATACACAAACAATGAATCATGGAACACTACATCAAAAACTAATGATGTAATGTATGGTTATTAACATAGCATAATAAAAAAATAGCAACAGTATTTTTAACAGGTCTGGAACAAATAATCCTAAATTTGTATGGAACCAGAAAAGACCCTGACTAGCCAAAGGAATGCTTCAAAAGGAAACCATAGCTGATGACATCACAATTCTGGGCTCAAGCTTCATTACAAAGCTGTATTCATCAAGACAGTAAAGTACTAGCACAAAAACAGATGCATAGATCAATAGAGCAGCATAGAAACCCCAGAAATGGACCCTCAACTAATCTTCAACAAAGGAAGAAAGAATATTCCATCGGAAAAAAAAATAGTCTCTTCAAAAAAGGTGTTGGGAAAAGTGGTCACCTAAATGTAAAAGAATGAAACTGGACTACTTTATTACACCATAGACAAAAATAAATTCAAAGTAGATTAAATATGTAATTGTTAGACATGAAACCATAAAAATCCCAAAAGAGTGCCCAGGCTGTAAGGTTTGTGACATTGGCCTTAGCAACATTTTTTTTAAGATATGTCTCCAGAAGAAAGAAAAACAAAAAAACCAAACCAAGAAAGAGAAGAGAAGTAGTATTAGAGCAGAGATCAATGAATTAGAAACCAGAAATACACTAGAGCAGGTCAATGAAACTAGAAGCCGGGTTTTTTTTGTAATTAATAAGATCAATAAACCACTGGCCAGACTTACCTAAAAGAAAAGAGAAAGGCCCCAAATTAGTAAAATTATGAATGAAAAGGGAGAAATCACAACTAACACCAAGGAAAGAGAAACAATTATTAGAGATTATTATAAAAAATCTATATGACAATAAATTAAACAAACTGGAAGAAATGGATGCCTTCCGGCAAACCTATAAACTACCAAGACAGAAACAGGAAGAAATAGACCACCTGAATAGACCAATAACCAGTAATGAAATTGAAGCAGTGATCAAAAACCTCCCAAAAAAGAAGAGTCCAGGGCCAGATGAATTCCAAGGGGAATTCTACCAAACATTCAAAGAAGTAATAATACCTATTCTTCTAAAGCTGTTTCAAAAAATAGAAACAGAAGGAAAACTTCCAAACTCATTCTATGAGGCCAGCATTACCTTAATCCCCAAACCAGGCAACGACCCTATCAAAAGGAAATTTACAGACCAATATACCTCATGAATATGGATGTAAAAAATTCTCAACAAAATCCTAGGTAATAGGATCCAACAGTACATTAAAAAGATTATCCATCACGACCAAGTGGGATTTATTCCTGGGATGTAGGGATGGTTCAACTTTGGCAAATCAATCAATGTGAGAACATATTAATAAGAGGAGAAACAAGAACCATATGATCCTCTCAATTGATGCAGAAAAAGCATTTGAAAAAATGCACCATCATTTCCTGAATAAAACTCTTCAGAGTGTAGGGACAGAGGGAACATTACTCAATATCATAAAAACCATCTATGAAAAGCCCACAGCAAATATCATTCCCAATGGGGAAAAAATGAGAGCCTTACCCTTAAGATCAGGAACACGACAAGGATGCCCATGCTCACCACTCTTGTTCAACATACTACTAGAAGTCTTAGCAACAGAAATCAGAAAATGAAAGGAAATATAAGGTATTCAAATTGGCAAAGAATAAGTCACTCTCTCTTTTTGCAGATGACATGATACTTTATGAGGAAAACCCAAAAGACTCCACCCGCAAATTACTAGAACTCATACAGCAATTCAGTAATGTGGCAGTAGGGGCGCCTGGGTGGCTCAGATGGTTAAGCATCTGCGTTCTGCTCACATCATGATCACACAAAAAGATGGAGAAAAATTCCATGCTCAAGGATCATAAGAATAAATTTGTTAAAATGTCTATGCTGACCAGAGAAATGTATACTTTCAACACCATCCTTGTCAAAATACTATGGCATTTTTCAAAGTGCTGGAACAAAGAATCCTAAAATTTGTATGGAACCAGAACAGCCACCAAACAACCAAGGAAATGTTGAAAAAGCAAAACAAAGCTGGCGGCCATCATGTTGCCTGATTCCAAGCTATATTACAAAGCTGTGATCATTAAGAAAGCATGGTATTGGTACAAAAAACAGACACATAGATCAATGGAACAGAATAAAGTGCCCAGATATGGACCCTCAACTCTATGGTCAAATAATCTTCGACAAAGCAGGAAGAAATATGCAATGGATAAAAGACAGTCTCTTCAATAAATGGTGCTGGGAATATTGGACAGCCACATACAGAATGAATTTCGACCATTCTCTAACACCATACACAAAGATAAACTCAAAATGGATGAAAGACCTCAATGTGAGGCAGGAATCCATCAAAATCCTAGAGGAGAACATAGGCAGTAACCTCTTCGACTTTGGCCACAGCCACTTCTTTCAAGAAATGTCTCCAAACGCAAGGGAAACAAAAACGAAAATGAACTTTTGGGACTTCATCAAGATAAAAAGCTTCTGCACAGCAAGGAAACAGTCAACAAAACAAACAGGCAACCCACAGAATGGGAGAAGATATTTGCAAAGGACACTACAGATAAAGCAGTGATTTCCAAGTTCTATAAAGAACTTCTGAAACTCAACACCCAAAAAACAAATAATCAAGTCAAAAAATGGGCAGAAGACATGAACAGACAATTCTCCAAAGAAGACATACAAATGGCTAACAGACACATGAAAAAATGTTCAACATCATTAGCCATCAGGGAATTTCAAATCAAAACCACATTGAGATACCACCTTATACCCGTAAGAATGGCAAAAACTGACAAGGCAGGAAACAACAAATGTTGGAGAGGAAGTGGAGAAAGGGGAACACTTTTACATTGTTGGTGGGAAAGGAAGTTGGTATAGCTGCTTTGCAAAACAATATGGAGGTTCCTCAAAAAGTTAAAAATAGAGCTACCCTCTGACCCAGCAATTGCACTACTTGGTATTTACCCCAAAGACACAAATGTAGTGAAAGAAGGGGCACATGCACCCCAAAGTTCATAGCAGCAATGTCCGCAATAGCCGAACTGTGGAAGGAGCCAAGATGCCCTTCAACAGATGAATGGATAAAGAAGATGTGGTCCATATATACAATGGAATATTACTCAGCCATCAGAAAGGATGAATACCCACCATTTGCATCAATATGGATGGACCTGCAGTGGATTATGCTAAGTGAATTAAGTCAAGTAGACAAAGACAATTATCATATAGTTTCACTTATTTGTGGAACATAAGAAATAGCATGGAAGACATTAGGAGAAGGAACGGAAATATGAAGGGGTGGAAATCAGAGGGGGAGACAAAACATGAAATACTATGGACTCCGGGAAACAAACTGAGGATTTCAGAGGGGACGGAGGTGGATAGATGGGTTAGCCCGGTGATGGATATTAAGGAGGTCACATATTGCATGGAGCACTGGGTGTTATAAACAGACAATGAATCATGGAACACTACATCAAGAACTAATGATGACTAATGATGTATTTTATGGTGACTAACATATAATAAAATTTAAAAAATAATAATAAACTCCTAAAAAAATAAAAACAAACTCTGGTTCTTCATGCCCTTTGCTGTCTAGTCCACAGCCTCTATTTTATCCTTCTGGGCAATGAAATAGCACATGAAGTACTTGGGCATGCTGCAGAAAAGGTTACTTTGGTTGATTTATTGGATTTCCTAGGCCTGATTTGTCTTACAATGATTTGGGCCATTTGTCCTTGAGATAGGTTGGCAATTTGGGGCCAATGTATATAATCTGAATTTCAGGAGCATATGTTTAAGAGACCCTATGGTAGAACTTTGGAGGCCAAAGCTGACAAAAGTATGCTACAGCTTGCTGCAAAAGCTTATGTAGACATGTGAGCCAGTTCAGTGTTTTGGCAGCAGAAGGAATTTGCAGAGAACTTCCATGGTCATCCCAAGTGGCTAGAATTATTATCCATACACCCTTCTTATGGAAATTGATCCAAGCATTTGGATAGACACATACCTCAGCTTCTCAAAATTAGAGATATCTGTGATCATCCATGACTTTTTGGAGCAGACCCTCAATTACCATTCAAATTCAGCATGAAGCATTTTCTTGAAGCATCAGAAAAAGAAGACCTAAATATCTCCGTTAAGAAAGAGAAAATGAGGTCATCTGATTGGCTCACTCAGTTAAGCATCTGACTCTTGATCCTGCTCAGGTCATGATCTCAGGATGGTGAGATTGGGCCCCACATCTGGCTCTGCAATGAGCATGGAGTTTGCTTAAGTTTCTTTCTCTCCCTCTCCCTCTCCCTCTGGCCCTCCCGCCTGCTCTCCCTCTCTCTAAAAAAAATAATAAATAAAAAAAAACTATAAAAAAGATATGTCTCCAGAGGCAAGAGATACAAAAGCAAAAGTAAACTATTTGGACTACACCAAAATAAAATTCTTCTGCACAGTGAAGGAAATAATCAACAAAACTAAAAGACTTCCTAGAAATGGGAGAAGATATTTGTCAAATGACATATCCAATAAGGGGTTAGTATCCAAATATAAAGAACTTATACAACTCAATACCCAAAAAACAAATAATCCAATTAAAAAATGGACAGAAGAAATGAACAGACATTTTTGTAAATAAGACATCCAGATGGCCAACAGAGACATGAAAATATGCTCAACATCACTCATCATCAGGGAAATGCAAATTGAAACCCCAATGAGATATCACCTCACACCTGTCAGAATGGCTAAAACCAACAACACAAGAAACAACATATATTGGCGAGGATGTGGAGAAAGGGGAACCCCCTTTACCTGTTGCTGGGAATGCAAACTTGTACAGCCACTCTGGAAAACACTATGGAAGAACCTTAAAAGTTAAAATTAGAACTACCCTATAATCCAGCAATTGTGCTACTGGGCATTTACACAAAAATACAAAAAACGCTAATTCAAATGGGTACATGCACCTCTCTTTATAGCAACATTATTTTCAATAGCTAAATTATATAAGGATATCAAAGTGTCCATCTATATATATGTCTATATATATATATATATTCTTTTTTATGGTTGAATAATATTCAATGGTATACCAAGGAAATCTTGCCTTTTGCGATGACATGGATGGAACCAGAGAATATAAGGCTAAATCAGAGAAATAAGCCAGTCAGAGAAAGAAATATACCATATGATTTCATTCATATATGGCATTTAAGAAAGAAAATAAATGAACAAAGGAAAAAGAGAAAGAGAGAGAAACAACAGACTCTTAACTATTGAGAACAAACAGATGTTTATCAGGATGTGGGTGGATGATGGGTGAAATAGGTGACGGGGATTAAGGAATACACTTGCCATGATGAGAACTGGGTGATATATAAAATTGTTGTATCAATATATTGTATACCTAAAACTAACACTGTATGTTAACTATACTGGAATTAAAAGAAAAAAAAAAACCTTCAACAACACAGTTTAAGTTTTAATTACCATGCTATAATAACTATTAGTAACTATATTAAATACAAACTTTGTTGCTAGTAAGCAACAATACACAAATAACAGATAAGCATCATCATTACTAACGAATCACACATTTTTTTCCAAATTCGGTTGGTGATTGTTCGCTACATATGTTATTCAGCTCATACACAGATAAATGTGTAGTTGTGTTGCTTCCTTGTCTCAAAATGGTAAACCATGTTACATTTTACAAAAATGGATAATCAAAAGACAGACTTGGCCAACAAAATGGAAGTGAGAAATGTGGCAAATAAGTGAAACATGATATGTTGGAGGCTAAATTTGAATAGAATGAAAGTACATTTTTAAAAAAGTAGCTAAACTTGGGAATGTTAACACTAAACCATCATTTCAGTGACTTCAGATATTCAGTCAGAAGAACCTAGTGAAAGTGAAATCATCAACATAATTAGGAGAGTGTTTGTGATGAAAAGGGTGAAGTCTACTCAAAGGAAGTGACACCAGCAAAACCTTTCATACTGAAGGAATCCTCAAAGATTTTCCATAACATTAAAATGCAAATAATATTTTGGAAGCTGTTCCAAACTTAGAAGTATGAACAATTTGCTGATTCCAGGGTCCTGCATCAGGCTCCTTGCTCAGTGGGAGCCTGTTTCTCCCTCTCTGTCTGCTGCTCTCTTTCTCTCTGTCAAATAAATAAACAAAATCTTTAAAAAAAGGATACTTTATGGGACGCCTGGGTGGCTCAGTTGGTTAAGCGACTGCCTTCGGCTCAGGTCATGATCCTGGAGTCCCGGGATCGAGTCCCACATCGAGCTTCCTGCTCAGTGGGGAGTCTGCTTCTCCTTCTGACCCTCTTCCCTCTCATGCTCTCTGTCTCTCATTCTCTCTCTCTCAAATAAATAAATAAAATCTTTAAAAAAATAAACAAAAATAAAAAAAGATACTCACTTTGTATTGCAAAATACATAAGATGAAGAAGGCAAACGCTGTTCAAACTAATCTCATGATTTTTTTACAAATAAAAAACAAATTTATTAGTGTTTTAAATGTTTATATTTATATAAACATTTATGTTTATTCAATGAGTTAAATATACATTTTAAACAGTGATAAATAATACAGTGCTAGAAATAAATATTAGTTTTATATATATTTTTATTTTTCCTATATAATTATAATGGATAGTGAGAATTTTAATGTTTTAAATACATATTTTTAAATTTCTGTAGTCTCTGATATCTCCATTTTATACTTCTTTTGCTCACATTCATACATTTTCAATGATTTTTAATTGTGGTAAAATACATGTAATATAAAATATGCACCTAATATACATGTAATAATATACATGTAATATATACATGTAATAATATACATGCAATATAAAATATGCCATCCTAACCATTGTCAAGTTTATAATTCAGTGTCATTAAGTACATTCACATTGTTGTGCTACCATTACCATGATCCATCTCCAGAACTCCTTTTATCATGTGAAAATGAAACTCTGTATCCATTAAACAGAAACTCTCCACACCTTCTTACTCCAGCCCATGGCAACAATCATTTTACTTTGTATATCTATGAATTTGACTAGTCAAGGTACCTCATATAAATGGAATTTTAAGATATTTCTCCTTTTGTAACTGGTTTATTTCACTTATTATCATATCCTTGATGTTCATCCCTGTTGTAGTATGTGTCAGAACTTTTTTTTTAATTGCAGCATAATTAACACACAGTGTTAAATTAGTTTCAGGTGTACAATATAGTGATTCATCAATTTTATATAATACTTAGTGCTCATCAAGATAAGTGCACTCTTAATTCCCTTCACCTATTTCTCCCATCCCCCCACCCCCTTCCCCTCTGGTAGCCATTTGTTCTCTATAGTTAAGAATTTCTTAAGACTGAATAATATTTCTTTGCATGTATACACTACATTTTGTTTATCCATTCATCTATTGATAGACATTTGAATTGCTTCTGTCATTTGGCTCTTGTGAATAATGATGCTAAGTATATGGGGGTACAGATATCAATTGGAGGCCCTGTTGTCAATAATTTGGGTTATGTACCCAAAAGTGTAATTGCTGGGAGCGCCTGGGTGGCTCAGTCAGTTAAGCATCTGTCTTCGGCTCAGGTCATGATTTCAGGGTCCTGGGATCAAGCCCCACATCGAACTCTCTGCTCAGTGGGGAATCTGCTCCTCTCTCTCACTTTCCCTCCGTGCTTTCCTCTCTCTGTCTCTGAAATAAATAAATAAAATCAAATAAAAGAAGTGTAATTGCTGTATCTTTTTGTAATTCTATACTTAATTTTTTAAGAAAACACAATACTATTTTCATAGTGGCTGCACCATTTCACATTCCCACCAACAGTTCCCAAAAGGTCAAATTTCTCTACATCTCTTGCCAACATTTTGTTGTTTCCCAATTTTTTATGGATAATATTCACCCTAATGAGTGTGAATTTAAATCTCATTGTAGTTTTGATTTGAATTTCTCTAATAGTTATGTCAAACTTTTTTTTTTATGGGCTTAATGGTCATTTGTATATCTCATTTGGAGAAATCCCTATTTCAAGTATTTTGCCAATTGTTATTCAATGTTTTTTTGTTGTTCTTAACCCGTAAGAGATCTTTATATCTTATCAGATATATTCTTTGCAAATATTTCTTTTCATTCTGTGGATTGCCTTTATACTGTGTTGATTGTGAAATTTGATGTATAGAAGTTTTAAGTTTTAAAACTTAAAACTCTGATATAGTATACATTATCTCTTTTTACTTTTGTTGCCTGTGCTTGTGGTGTCACATCCAAGACATCACTGTCAAATCTAATTTCCTGAAGATTTTCTCCTGTTTTCTTCTAACAGTTTTTTTGGTTTTAGCTTTTACATTTAAGTTTTTAATACATTTTGGTTTTTTTTATATGATATAAGATAAGAATCTAATGTTATCTTTTTGCATGAGGATATAAAATATTTCTAACAGCAATTGCTGAAGACTATCTTACCTCATCTACTGGTATTGACACCTTTGCTGAAAAATCATTTGAACATATATGTAAGGGTTATTTTCTGGGCTCCATATTCTATTACATTGGTGTTTGTTTCCATTTTTATATCAGTACCACACTGTATTGGTTATTGTACCGTTGTAATAAGACTGGAAAATAAGAAGTGTGAGCACTCCTAATTTGTTTCGTTCTTTTTCAAGACTGGTTGCCTTGCATCTCTGGAGAACCCATATGGATTTTAGTATAATTTTTTTAATATCTGAAAAAAATCATTGTGATTTTGATAAACATTGAATTGAAACTGTATATAACATTGGGTAATATAAAATATTAATATTAAAACTTCCAATTCATGAACATGAGATGTCTCTTTACTTATTGGAGTCTTCTTCATTTCAGCAGTATTTTGTAATTTTCAGTATACTACTTTTTCACCTCCTTGATTAAATTTATTCCTAAATATTTTTCATGATGTTATAAAATGAATTGATTTTTTACATTACATTTTGGATTATTTATTGTTTGTGTGCAGAAAAATCACTTATTTTGTGTTGAATTTTTATCCTGAAACATTGATTGTTTCAAACATTTTTTGCAGTATCTGTAGAATTTTCTATGTATAAGATAATGTCATATTCAAATAGAGATAATTTTACTTCTTCCTCTATTGTTTGGATGCCTTTTATTTCTTATTGACTATTTGTTCTGTCTAGAATTTAAAATACGTTGTTGAATAGAGGTGGTAAAAGTAGGCTAACCTTGCCTTATACCTGACCTTAGCAGAAATGTTTTCTGGCTTTCACTACTGAACATGATGTTAGCCATGGATTTTTCTTATCTGGTGTTTATTATGTTGAAGTAGCTCCCTTCTGTTCCTAGGTTGTTGAATGTTTTTATTATGAAAGGGTATTGAAATTTGTCAACTGTTTTTTTTTTCTTCTGCAATTAAGGTGACCATGTGTTATTTTTTTCCTTTATTCTGTTAATGTGGTATATTATATTGATTGATTTTATATGTTGAAACATTATTGCATTCCATGAATAAATCCCATTTGGTCATGGTGTGTAATTCTTTTAATGTGGTGTTAAATTCTTTTTGCATATATGTAAACTTCAGAGATATGGTTTGTGTTCATAATACCACAATAAAGTGAAGTCAAGTAATTATTTTGGTTTCACAGTGCATATAGAAGCTATGTTTAAAATATAATGTTGTTTATTAAGTGTGCAATAGCATTATGTATAAATAACAATGTATGTAATTAATTAAAAATAATTTATTGTTAAAATGCTAATGATCATCTGAGCTTTTAGAAAGTCATAATCTTTTTGCTAGTGGGAGATCTTGCCTCACTAATGATGGCCGCTGACTTATCAGGGTGGTGGTTAATAAAGGTTGGGGTGGCTCAGACTTTTTTATCCACTTACCTTTTTTATTGAAGTACAGTTGACACAAAGTCACATTAGTTTCAGGTGTACAACACTATATATAATGCTATGCTCAATACAAGTGTAGTCGCCTTGTGTCACCATACAACACTATTAAAATGCCACTGACTATTATCTCCTATTCTGTACCTTTTATTCCTGTTACTTATTCATTCCATAACTGGAATCCTATACTTCCCACTACCCTTCACACATCCTGTCCATTATCTCAGCATCCCTGGAAAGCACCAGCTTGTTTTTTGTATTCATGAGTCTGTTTCTGCTTTACGTATTTGTTTGTTTATTCATTTGTTTATTTTGCTTAGATTACAAATATAAGTAGAATCATATGGTACTTGTCTTTTTTTTATCTAACTTATTTCACTTAGCATAATTTCCTGTAGGTCTATTCATGTTTTCACAGACGGCAAGACTTCATTTGCTTTTATAGCTGAGTAATATCCCTTTGTGTATATACACTACTACTTCTATATCCATTCATTCGTCAATGTTACTTAGGTTGTTTCCATATCCTGGCTATTCTAAGTAATGATGAAGTAAAAATAAGGGTGCTTATATATTTTTGAATTAGAGTTTTCATTTTATTTGAATATATAACCAGTAATGGCATTATTGGATCTTATGGTAATTTTTAAAAATATTTTATTTACATTCCAGTTAGTTAACATACACAGTAATATTAGTTTTGGGTGTAAAGTATAGTGCTTCAATACATACATATAAAACCAAATGTTCAACAAGTGTATACCTTAAACCACATCACTTATTTAACCCATCCCTCCACCGACCTCCCCTCTGATAACCATCAGTTTGTTCTCAATAGTTAAGAGTCTGTTTCTTGGTTTGCCTCTCTCTCTCTCTCTTTTTCCTTTTCCTCATTTGTTTTGTTGCTTAAATACCCCATATCAGTGAAATCATATTATATTCGTCTTTCTCTGACTAACTTAATTTGCTCAGCATAATACTCTCTAGCTCCATTCATGTCATTGCAAAAGGGAAAGATTTCATTCTTTTTGATGGCTGAAAAATATTCCATTTTTTTTATCTTTATCCATTCATCAATTTATGGACACAGGCTGTTTCCCTAATTTGGCTATTGTAGATAATGCTGCTATAAACATCACAATGTATGTATCCTTTTGAATTAGTGTTTTTGTATTCTTTGGGTAAATACCCAGGAGTATAATTACTGGATCATTGAGTAGTTCTATTTTTAACTTTTTGAGGAGTCTCTGCAATGTTTTCCAGAGTCACTGCACTGGGTTTGTATTCCCACCAGAAGGGCAAGAGTGTTCCCATTTCTCCACATACTCACAAACACCTGTTGTTTCTTGTGTTACTGATTTTAGCCATGCTGACCGCTGTGAGGTGATATCTCATTGTAGTTTTGATTTGCATTTCCCTGATGATCAGTGATGTGGAGCATCTTTTCATGTGTCTGTTAGCCATTTGGATGTTTCCTTTTACAAAAATGCCTATTCATGTCTTCTGCCAAATTTAATTATTCTTTTGGGAAGTTGAGTTTTTAAAGTTTATATATTTTGGATATTAACCCTTAATCAGATATATCATTTGCAAATAGCTTCTCCCATTCCATAGGATGCTTTTCAGATTTGTTGATTTTTTCCTTCTCTGTGCAGAAATTTTTATTTTAATCAAGTCCCGATTGTTTATTTTTGTTTTTGTTTTCCTTGCCTAAGGAAACATACCTAGTAAGTTGCTATGGCAATGTCAATGAGTTTACTGCTTGTGTTTTCTCTAATATTTTTTAAAAGATTTTATTTATTCATTAGAGAGAAAGAGAGAGAGAGAGCATGAGCAAAGGGGAGAGGCAGAGGGAGAATGAGAGAATGAGACTCCCTGCTGAGCTGGGAGCCCAATGTGGGGTTCCATCCCAAGGCCTGGAGATCATGACCTGAGCCAAAGGCAGAGGCTTAACCATCTGAGCCACCCAGGCACCCCATTCTCTAAGATTTTTATGGTTTCAGGTCTCGTAAGTAGGTCCTTAATTCACTTTGAATTTGTTTTTGTTTATAGCATAAGAAAGAGGTCCAATTTCATTCTTTTGCATATTGCTGTCCAATTCAGGTGGAAGTTGTATAATGCCTTATTTCACAAGTAGACCAGAGCACATCTAGTTAAAACTTGCCATGTTTAGGAAATGGACCAAATACGGCCTTCAGTAAGCACAATGAGCCTCTGCAGATAACTGGCCTGAAGGATAGAGAAGCCAGAACACAACAGCACAATATATGCAGCACACACTTGAGATACTCCATATGCCAACCCCAAGACACTACATGAACTTTTTGTCATAAGGCCATTACCTTTAGGAGCAGAACACATAAATAATTGGCTTTTCTAACACAGAGAAGAATGCAAAGACTTAGAGAAAATGAGAAGACAAAGGAATTTATTCCACATGAAAGAACAAGGTAAGGCAACAGCCAGAGATGTAAGTACAAATGTTATAAGTAACATGCCTGATGGATAATTTAAATCAATAATCATAAAGATACACACTGGACTTGAGAAAAGAATAGAGGACATCAGTGAGACACCACAGACATAAGACTTAAAAAGAATCAATCATAGATGAAGAATTCTACAAAGGAGATTGAAAACAGGCTTCACGCCATGAACAGCTGGCTGGAAGAAGCAGAGGAAAGAATTAGTGACCTAGAAAACAGAGTAATGGAAATTAATGAAGTTCAATAAAAGAGAGACAGAAAAATAATGGAATTTAAGAATAGACTTAGGGAACTCAGTGATTCCATCAAACATAATAATATTTGAATTATAGGAGTCCCAGATGAAGAAGAAAGAGGAAAGGGGATAGAAGATTTATTTGAGCAAATCATAGCTGAAACCTTCCCTAAGCTGGGGAAGGAAACAGACATCCAGATCCAGGAGGCACAGAGAACTCCCATCAAAATTGAAAAAAGTAGGCCAACACCAAGACAAATTGTAATTAAATTTGCAAAATACACTGATAAACAGAAAATCTTAAAAACAGCAAGAGAAATGAGGTCTTTAACTTACAAGGGAAGTCCCATAAGGCTATCTGGAGTTTTCTCAATAATAAGTAGGCAAACCAGAATGGAGTGGCATGACATATCAAAGTGCTGAATGGGAAAATTGTGTATCCAGCAAGATTATCATTAAATACCACCTTACACCATTTATTCAGAATGGCTAAAATTAACAACTTAGGAAACAACAAATGATGGTGAGGATGCAGAGAGAAGGGAACTGTCTTACACTGTTGGTGAGAATGAACAATGGTGCAGCCACTCTTGTAAACAGTATGGAGATTCCCCAAAAAGTTAAAAATGGAACTACCCTGTGATCCATGAATTGCCCTACTAGGTATTTACTCAAAGGATACAAAAACACTGATTTGAAGGGACACATGTACCCCAATGATTATAGCAACACTATCCAAAATAGCCAAAACATGGAAGGAGCCCAAAGGTCCATCAATTGATGAATGGATAAAGAATAGGTGATATATATGTATATACAGTGAAATATTACTCAGCTGTTGAAAAGAATGAAATCTTGCCATTTGCAATGATGTGGATAGAACTAGAGTGTTTTATGCTAAGTTAAATAAGTCAGCCAGAGAAAGACAAATATCATATGATTTCACTCATTTGTGGAATTTAAGAAATAAAACAGTGGAACATAGGGGAAGGAAAGGAAAAATAAAATAAGATAAAGATAGAGAGGCAGGCAAACCATAAGAGACTCTTAAATATAGGCAACTGAGGTTTGCTGGAGGGGAGGAAGGTAGGGTAATTGGGTAATGGGCATTAAGGAGGGCACTTGATGTAATGAGCACTGGGTGTTATATGCAACTGATGCATCACTAAATTCTGTCTCTAAAACTAAAAATACACTATATGTGAACCAACTTGAATTAAAAAAATTCTTGAAAGAAAAAAAGGCCATCATTTAGAATAGAGGGAGAGATAGTTTCCCATACAAACAAAAACTAAAGGAATTCATGAACACTAAACCAGCCCTGCAAGAAATATTAAAGGGGACCCTGAGTTCAAAGGAGAGACCAAAATGACAAAGACAAGAAAGGATCAGAGAAATATCCAGTAACAATGACAAAAATAAGTAGTAGTCAAATGGCAATAAATACATATTTGTCAATAATTACATTGAATGTAAGGGGGCAAATGGGCTGAATGCTCAAAAAAAAAAAAAGATATAATGTGTCAGAATGGGAAAAACAACCCATCTATATTCTGCATATAAGAAATTCATTTTAGACCTAAAGACACTTCCAGATTAGAAATGAAGGGATGGAGAAATATTTATCATGTAAATAGGTGTTAAGTGAAAGTCAAAGTAACAATACTTATAGCAGAGAAACTAACATTAAAAGAGTATAATAAGAGTTGAAGAAGGACACTATATAATTATAAAGGGGATACTCCAACAAGAAGATATGACAGTTGTAAATATTTGTGCACCCAAATATATAAAACAATTAATAAGAAACATGGAGGAACTAATTGATAATAAGACGATAATCACAGGGAACTTTAACACCCCACTTATATCAGAAGACAGACTATAAACAGAAAACCAACAAGGAAACAATGTCGTTGAATGACATACTCAATCAGATGAACTAAACAGATATAATCAGAACATTCCATCCTAAAAGGACAGAATGCACATAATTTTCAAATACAATGGAACATTCTCCAGAATAGATCACATATTAGGTCACAAATCATACCTCAACAAATACAGAAAGATTGATATCATGCCATGTAACTTTTCTGAACACAACGCTGTGAAATTCCAGTTCAAGAACAATAAAAAAAATTTGGAAAGACCACAAATGCATGGAGGTTAAACATGTTACTAAACAATGAATGTGTCAACTAGGAAATCAAAGAAGAAATAAAAAAGTACATGGCAACAACAACAATAACAACAAAAATGAAAACATCACTGTCCAAACATCTGGGATACAGCAAAAAAAGTACTAAGAAAGAAGTATATAACAATACAAGACTACCTCGAGAAGCAAGAAAAATCTCAAATAAACAATTTCACCCTACACCTAAAGGAGCTAGAAAAAGAACAATAAATAAAGTATAAAGCTGGCAGAAGGAAGAAAATAATAAAGATTAAATTAGAAATAAATGATATAAACCCAAAAATTACAACAGATCAATGAAACAGGAGATGGTTCTTTGAAAAATATAATACAATTGATAAACATCTAGCCTGATTTATGAAAAAGAAAAGAGAAAATACCCAAATAAATAAAATCATAAATGTGAAAGGACAAATAACCAACACCACAGAAATTCAAATAATTATAAGGTAATGTTATGAAAAACTATATGCCAACAAATTGGACAACCTGGAAGAAATAGATAAATTCCTAGAAATAGATAAACTACCAAAACTGAAACAGGAAGAAATAGAAAACTTCCAGACCAAGAACCAGCA
This sequence comes from Callorhinus ursinus, assembly GCF_003265705.2. Taxonomy (NCBI): domain Eukaryota; kingdom Metazoa; phylum Chordata; class Mammalia; order Carnivora; family Otariidae; genus Callorhinus; species Callorhinus ursinus. The sequence continues at coordinate 7,544,151 of NW_027397102.1, read as the reverse complement.
AAGAAATTGAATCAATAATCAAAAATTCCAACAAACAAAAGTCCAGAGCTAGATGGCTTCACAGGCGAATTTTACCAAACACTTAAAGAAAAGTTAATACTTATTCTTCTCAAACTGTTCCAAAAAATAGAAACAAAAGGACAACTTCTAAAATCATTCCATGAGGCCAGCATTATCCTGATTCCAAAACCAGAAAAAGACCCTATTAAAAAAGAGAATTACAGGTTGGTATTCTTGAGGAACATGGATGCAAGAATTCTCAATAAAATACTAGCAAACCAAATCCACTGAAATATTGAAAGTATCATTCACCATAATCAAGTGGGATTTATTCCTGGGTTGCAAGTGTGGTTCAATATTCACAAGTCAATCCATGCAATATACCATATTAATGAAAGAAAAGATAAGAACTTGATGATCATTACAATAGATACAGAGAAAACATGACAAACTACAGCATGGATTCATGGTAAAAACCCTCAACAAAGTAGGTTTACAGGGAACACACCTTAACATAATAAGAGCCATTTATGAAAAACCCACAGCCGCTATCATCCTCAGTGAGGAAAAACTGAGAGCTTTCCTCTATCATCAGGAGAAAGACAGGGATATCCACTCTCATCACTGTTATTTAACATATTATTGGAAGTCCTAGCCACAACAATCAGAGAACAAAAAGAAATAAAAACATCCAAATAGACTTGAAAGGAGGAAAACTTTTACTATTTGCTGAAGATATAATCTACATAGGAATCCCAAAAGACTCCACCAAAACAAAACAAAACAAAACAAAAACAAGAACAAAACAAAACTGCTAGAACTAACACACAGATTCGGTACAGTTCCAGGATACAAAGTCAATGTACAGACATCTGTTGCATTTCTATACACCAATAATGAAGCAGCCAAAAGACAAATCAAGAAATCAATCCCATGAACAATTGAAGCAGAAGCCATACAACATCTAGGCATAAACCTAACCAAAAAGGGGAAAGGCTTCACTCTGAAAACTGTAAAACACGGATGAAAGAGATTGAAGATGACACAAAAAATGGAAAGGCATTCCACGTTCATGGATTGGCAGAAAAATATTGTTAAAATGTCAATACTATCCAAGGCAATCTACACAATTAATGCAAAACCTATCAAAATACCAACATTTTTCACAGAGCTAGAACAAACCATCCTGAAAGTTGTATGGAACCACAAAAGACCCCAAATAGCCAAAGAAACCTTGAAAAAGACAACAAAGCTGGAAGCATCACAAATCTGGACTTCAAGTTATATCACAAAGCTTTTGTGTTCAAAGCAGTATGGTACTGGCACAAACATAGACAAATCGATCAATGGAGCAGAATAGAGAACCCAGAAATGGACCCACAAGTATATGGTAAACTGATCTTTGGCAAGGCAGGAAAGACTATCCCATGTACAAAAGACAGTCTCTTCAATTAATGATGTTGGGAAAACTGGAATGCAAAATGCAGAAGAATGAAACTGGACCACTTTCTTATACCATACAGAAAAATAAATTCAAAATTGATGAAAGACCTAAATGTGAAACAGGAAACCATCAAAATTCTGGAGGAGAACACAGGCAGTAACCTCTTTGACATCAGCCATAGCAACTTCTTCCTAGATATGTCCACTGAGGGAGGGAAAGCTAACCAATAGCAAACTATTGGGACTTCATCAAATAAAAAGCTTGTGCACAGCAAAGGAAATAATCAACAAAAGAAACAATCAACAAAACTAAAAGGCAACTTACTTAATGGAAGATATTTTCAAATGACATCTGATAATAGGTTAATATGCAAAATATATAAATAATTTCTAAAATCAACATCCCCAAAATTAATAATCCAATTAAAATATGAACAGAAGAGGAGAATACACATTTTTCCAAAGAAGACATCCAGATGGCCAACAGACACATGAAGAAATGCTCAATGTCACTGATCATCAGGGAATTGCAAATCAAATCTACAATGAGATACCACCTCACACCTGTCAGAATGGCTAAAATTAACAACACAAGAGGGGTGCCTGGGTGGCTGAGTCATTAAGCGTCTGCCTTCGGCTCAGGTCATGGTCCCGGGGTCCTGGGATCGAGCCCCGCATCGAGCCCCGCATCGGGCTCCTGCTCGGCGGGAAGCCTGCTTCTCCCTCTCCCACTCCCCCTGCTTGTGTTCCCTCTCTCGCTGTCTCTCTCTAATAAAAAAAAATCTAAAATTAACAACACAAGAAACAACAGGTGTTGGTGAGGATGTAGAGATAGGGGAACCCCCTTGTGTTGTTGATGGAAATGTGAAGTGATGCAGCTACTCTGGAAAACTGTATGGAGAGTCCTCAAAAAGTTAAGGAGAGGACTACCCTATAATCCAGAAATTGCATTACTAAGTATTTATCCAAAGAATACAAAAATAGTAATTCAAAGGGATACATGTACCCTGATTTTTATAGCAACATTATCCACAATAACCAGATTATGGAAACAGCACATGTCCAGTAGCTGAAGATACATATCTTCTTTATACATTCATCAGTGAATGAACACTTGGGCTGTTTCCGTAATTATAGATGGATATATCTGTAATGGAATATTATTCAGCCATAAATATGAATGAAATCTTATCATTTGCAAAGCACAGATGGAGCTAGAGAGTATTATGGTAAGCAAATTATGTCAATCAGAGAAAGACAAATACTGTGTGATTACACTCATATTTGGAATTTAAGAAACAAAACAATTGAGCAAGGCAAACAAGAGAGAGAGAGAGAGAGACAGAGAGAGGCAAACCAAGGAACAGACTCTTAATTATAGAGAACATATTGATGGTTACTAGATGGGAGGTGAGTGGGTGGATATGTTTAAATAGGTGATGGAGATTAAGGAGTGCACTTGTTATGAGCACAGGGTGTTGTTGAATCACTATATTGTACACCTGAAACTAATATTTCACTGTATGGTAACTAACTGGAATTTAAATAAAAACTTAAAAAAATAATGAAATACCTAGGAATAAACAAAAAAGGAGCTGAAAGATCTGTACTCCAAGAACCATAAAACACTGATAGAAGAAATTGAAGATGACACCAACAAATGGAATGGTATTACATGCTCATGAATTGAAAGAACAAATATTGCTAAAATGTCCTTACTACCCAAAGCAATCTACAGATTTAATGCAATATCTATTAAAATACCAACAACATTTTTCACAAAACTAGAACAAATAATCCTAGAATGTGTTTGGAACCACTAAAGACCCAAAATAGCCAAAGCAATCTTGAAAAAGAACAAAACTGAAGGTATCACAATCCCAGATTTCAAGATATACTACAAAGCTGTAGTAATTAATACAGTAAGATATTAGTTCAAAAAATAGAAAAATAGATGAATGGAATAGAATAAAGATCTCAGAAATAAACCCACAATTATGTGGGCAATTAATCTTCAATACAGGAGGCAAGAATATACAATGGGGAAAAGACAGTCCTTTAACATCAGTCATAGAAACATTTTTTAGATATGTCTCCTGAGGCAAGGAAACAACAGCAAAAATAAATTGTTGGGACCAAACCAAAATAAAAACTTTTGTACATTGAAGGAAACCATCAACCAAACAATAGGGCATTTTAGTGAATGAGAAAAGATATTTGCAAATGATATATCTAATCAGGAGGTAATATCCAAAATACATAAAGAAGTTATACACCTCAACAACAAAAAAGTAAAACAAATAATCTGATTTAAAAATAGGCAGATGACCTGAATGTACATTTTTTCCAAGGAAGACCATACAGATGGCCACCAAACAAATGAAAATTTCAACATCAGTAATCATCAGGGAATTGCAAATCAAAACTAAAATATCACTTTACACCTGTCAGAATAGCTAAAATCAAAAATATGAGAAATAACAAGTATTGGCAAGGAATGAAGTAAAAGGAATCCCTATGCGCTGTTGGTAGGAAAGCAAATTGGTGCTGCCACTGTGGAAAACAGTATTGAAATGCTCAAAAAATTAAAAAATAGAATTACCATATGTTATAGTAATTCCACTACTCAGCAGTTACCCAAATAAAATGAAAACACTAATTCAAAAAGGCAAATACATCTCTATGTTTATTGCAGCATTATTTACAATAGGCAAGATATGGAAGCAACCCAAATGTCTTTATATAGATGAATGGATAAAGTAGATGTGCTGTGTATGTATGTATATATAGAATATAGATATAGATATATGTATAGGATAGAATATTACTCAGCCATACGGATGAGATCTTGCCATTTGGAACAACATGTTTGGACCAAGATGGTATAATTCTAATTGAAATAAGTCAGTCAGAGAAAGAGAAATGTTATATGATTTTACTCATATGTGAAATTTAAGAAAGAAAATAAATGAACAAACATGAGTCCAACAAAATGATGGATTCTTAAATACAGAGAACAGACTTGTGGATGCCAGTGAGGCAGTGGGTGGATGGATGGATGGATGAAATAGATAAAAAGAATTAAGAGTTACTTTATCGTAACGAGTGCTGAGTAATGTATGGAACTATTGAATCATATTATACACCTGAAATTTATATAACATTGTGTGGTAATTATACTCTGACAAAAAATAATAAAAAAATAAAAAGGTGAAAAACAAAGTTAAGTTGTTGGAGATATTTCTATTTTTTAAAGGTATTCATTGTATTCATTTACTATGACAAACTTCCCTTTCAAAACTCATTTTTGCAGGGGCCCCTGGGTGGCTCTGTCGGTTAAGCATCCCACTCTTGGTTTTGGCTTGGGTCATGATCTCAGGGTCATGGGATCCATCCCCAAGTCAGACTCTGCTAAGCTCTGACTGTGCTTGTCCTTCTCCCTTCCCCTCTGCTCCTCTACTTCTGCTTTTTCCTCTCCTCTCCCCGCCACCTCAAATAAATAAATAAATAAATAAATAAATAAATAAATAAATAAATAAAATCTTTTAAAAAACCCTGTTTTTGCAGCACCCCATATGTTTTGGTATGTTGTTTCTTTTTTGTTCGTTTTATATTATATATACTTTCACTTTCCTTTTGATTTATAGCTTGACCCATTGGTTGTTCTGTGGTATGTTCTTTAATTCCCACATATTTGTAAATATTTCAGTTTTTGTTTTGTTGATTTCTAGCTTCCATCATTTTTTATGAGATAGTTGGTATGATTTAAATCTTAAATTTGCTAAGACTTGTTTTGTGTTTTATCATATGTTATATCTGGAGAATATTTCATGTGCATTTGTGAAGAATGTGTATTCTTCAGTTGTATGGAATGTTCTATAAATTTCTGTTAGATTCTTTTGTTCCAATGTGTGATTCAAGTTCAGTGTTTCCTTGTTTTTCTTTTGAATGATTTATTATTGCATAAAGTGGGGAATTGTAGTTCCTGAGTAAAATTTTCAGATCTATTAGTATTTGTTTAATATACTTAGGTGCTCCTATATGGGATATATATCTATATAGATATATATCCCATATATCCCATACATCAGATGCATTGGAACTTGTATTGCTATATATTGTCCTTTGTCTTTTTGTTACACTTTTTTACCTTAGAGTCCATTTTGGCTGATATAAATATTGGTATCCCACCTTTCTTTCAGTTTCCACTTTCATAGGTTATCTTTTCCCGTGCCTTTACTTAACACACCATCCTATTACAAAGTCAGAATTTTCCAAATATGACCTTATATTTACCTTTACCAAGGTACTGTATGCTTTCTTATGTTTTTATGTTACTGTTTAGTGTCCTTTTATTTTAGCTTGAAGAATTCCTTTTAGGATTTCTTAAAAGGCAGGTCAAGAGGTGATGAACTAATCTAGCTTTTGTTTCTATAGGAAAGACTTTATTTCTCTTTCATAACTGAGGGATAACTTTGCCACATAAGTATTGCTTGCCAGCAATTTTATCTTTCAACGATTTAAATACGTCATTTCATTTTTCCTAGCCTGTGTGGTTTCTGCTGAAAAACCCACTGATAACCTAATGGTGGTTCTTTGTAGGTAGCTATCTTCCTCACCATCTTGCTGAGTGCTTTTATGATTCTTTCTTTATAATTGATATTTGAGCTTCATTATAATAACCTCCATGTGTCTGTGGTATTTCCAATTTTTTTTTTCTTACGGTTGACTTCAAGTTTCATAGCATTGTGGTCTGAGAAGAGTTTCGTTACAATATGTCTTAGAGAAGGTTTTTTGGAATTGAGGTAATAGAGTGATCCATTAACTTCATAAACTTGGATGGCCAACTCTTCCCATATTTGGGAAGACCTCAAGTATTATTTCCTTAAATAAATTTTCTGCACCTTTGTCCCTCTCTTCTCCTTCTGGATCCCTGTTATTCTAATATTTGTTATTTGGATGGATTCCTTACAAATCAAGTAGGTTTTTGTTGCTATTTTCCTTCCTTATTGTTGTTGTTCACCTCTAAGTGGTTATTTAAAAATTCTTATTCTCTCACTCGTTTTGTCTTCCATTTGCTCTATTCTACTTCAAGTGCTCTCTGATGCATTTATCATTTTTTTCATCAAGTTCCTAATTTCCAGAATTTCTGCTTTATTCTTCATTATGATTTCTATCTCTTTGGTCAACATCTCACTTTGAACCTTTTTAAAATAAATTTTCTCAATTTTTTTTATGTTCCTTGTAGTTTTGTGTTGCTGCTTTCACATTTCAAGGAGCATATATGTCCTTTAATCTTTACTAGTGGCCTTCAGATGAAGTGGTTTGTTTGCTGGTGTTATTATTTGAGATTTACTCTGCCATTGTGTGTATTTTTGTTCCACTCCTCCTTCTTGAGGCACAGTTCTTAAGCTTTTTGTCTTTAGATCTTACAACTCATGAGGGTGACTACTAGAACCTCTTTTATTTTTCAGAAGGTGGCACTATAGCTCAAGTTTTGGTTTCTCCCTTGCTCACAGACCTGGCTTCTTTTCTGAATGCTTTCCCTGTCAGAGTTTGTCTTGGTGCCATGCTTGGGAGTGCACAGAATTTAGCCACAGATTAGGTAGAGATGCAGCTTTATCATTTGGGTAATTGGGGTTTCTGCAAACCCAGTATGTATATCCCCATGTACTCCCAGAGGCTTATGGGTGGCTGTTACGTTCCGTGTTCCTTTAATGCCTTTTGATATTCTCATCTGTCTTCTTCTGATCTCCTCCCAGTCATGGACTTCCTATTGCAGAAAAAGTGGCTTCTCTAGCTGCTTCCTGCAACACTGGGGTAGCTGGGCATTCGTTCACATTTCCCCTATGGCTGCTGCCACCTGATAGTTCAGCCCTGTACAATGTTGCCTTTGGTACCGGTTGGTGGTGGTAAAGTTATTATTTCTGCTGTGTTCAAAGATTGTTTTGTTTGTTTGTGCCTCAATGACATACTGGAACTTCACCTCAGGAAATTTGAACTTCTGCAATTTTTCCTCTCATCCCTGAATATCTCCACAAGTCAGTACTCCAGGTTTTTGTCCAGTCAGTGAGGGACTGGAAAGGTTTCCCTGCTCCATTGTTTCCACAGTACATACAAAGGTCAATCTGCTTACTACCAGATACACAGTTGGGTGAGACTGCTCCCAGGTGCCTCACTCTATAATGCTGAATCTCACTGCTCCCACAAAGATGTTTCTGTTTGTTTTTTTTAATTAATTAATTTATTTATTTGACAGAGAGAGACACAGCGAGAGAGGGCACACAAGCAGGGGGAGTGGGAGAGGGAGAAGCAGGCTTCCCGCCGAGCAGGGACCCCGATGCGGGACTCGATCCCAGGACCCCGGGATCATGACCTGAGCCGAAGGCAGACGCTTAACCATCTGAGCCACCCAGGCGCCCCAGATGTTTCTGTTTGTGCGTGGGTGTCTAAATATTTGTTGGAAAGGGGGGATAAAAAGAAGAATGTCTTACACTGCCATGATGCTGATGCTTACAGGGTTGCAGGGTTCTTGTCTCACAGAGTCAAAGAATGAATCTCGCAGACACAAAAGGGTGAAGTGACGTCAAAGTTTATTAAGTGAAAGTGAGAGCTGAAAGGAAAGAAAAAGCTCTCTAGAGTGAGAGGGGTCTCAAATGGGTTGCCACTGAGGGCTTTTAGTGGCAGCCTTTTATTGAGAACTGACTGGGAAACTTTTGGCCTTGAGATTCTTGTGCTGTCTTGGTTTGAGCATGGACTACTGATGACATCCTTAGTGACTGACTTCCTTGAGGTTTGGTCATTTTCTGTGATACATTGTAGCTGCCAAAGAAAAATACTCCTGACCATCTGAGGACAGGTGGTCTGTTTCCTTACCTCTTGTTCACTCTGGCTTAGTGCTTCTGCCTGCCAGGAGTAGTCTTAGAGCCCAGCCAGGGGTGCCCTATCTCTCCCTGCCTATACCTTAAACCTTTCCTTATTCAACTCCACTCCTATTTGTCCACGTATTTAAATTTTCAGAGACGTTTATCCTTTCATTTCAACTTGAAAAACTTTCACATTTTTTTTCCTATGGCAGATAAGTGTAGTGGTAATGAATTTCTTCAACCTTTACCTGGGAAGTGTTAATTTTTTCCTTTTTTTAAATTTTATTATGTTATATTAGTCACAAGACAAAACATCATTAGTTTTTGATGTAGTGATCCATGATTCATTGTTTTTGTGTAACACCCAGTGCTCCATACAGTATGTGTCCTCCTTAATACCCATCACCAAGCTAACCCATCCCCCCACTCCCCTTCCCTCTAAAACCCTCAGATTGTTTCTCAGAGTTCATAGTCTCTCATGGTTCGTCTCCCCGTCTGATTCTCCCCCTTTATTTTTCCCTTCCTTCTCCTGATGTCCTCCATGCTATGCTTTATGTTCCACAAATAAGTGAAATCATATGATAATTGACTTTCTCTGCTTGACTTATTTCACTTAGCATAATCTCCTCCAGTCCCATCCATGTTGATGCAAACGGTGGGTATTCATCCTTTCTAATAGCTGAGTAATATTCCATTGTCTATATGGGCCACATCTTTATCCATTCATCTGTTGAAGGGCATCTCAGCTCTTTCCACAGTTTGGCTATTGCAGACATTGCTGCTATGAACATTGCGGTGCATATGGCCCTTCTTTTCACTATATCTGTGTCTTTGGGGTCAATACCCAGTAGTGCAATTGCTGGGTCATAGGGTAGCTCTATTTTTAATTTTTTGAGGCGCCTCCACTCTGTTTTCCAAAGTGGTTGTACCAACTTCCATTCTTACCAACAATGTAGGAAACTTCCCTTTCTCCACAACCTCTTCAACATTTGTTTCTTGCCTTGTCAATTTTTGCCATTCTAACTGGTGTAAAGTGGTATCTCAATATGGTTTTGATTTGAATTTCCCTGTTGGCTAATGATGATGAACATTTTTTTCATATGTCTGTTAGCCATTTGTATGTCTTCTTTGGATAAGTGTCTTTTCATGTCTTCTACCGATTTTTTGACTTGATTATTTGTTTTTGGGTGTTGAGTTTGAGAAGTTCTTTATAGATCTTGCATACCAGTCCTTCATCTGTAGTGTCATTTGCAAATATCTTTTCCCATTCCATGTGTTGCCTCTTTGTTTTGTTGACTGTTTCCTTTGCTGTACAGAAGGTTTTTATCTTGATGAAAGAGGAAAGATCATAAACAATGCCACAGAAATAAAATTAATAAGAGAATATATGCCAAAAACCTGAGCAATCTAGAAGAAATGGACCAATTCCTAAAAACATACGAACTGCCAAAATTAAAACAAGAAGAAATAAATAATTTGAATGGACCCATAACCAGCAAAGAAATATAATCTCTAATCAAAAATCTCTCCCTCCCCTCCTCCCCAAAAAATAATCCAGGGCCAGATGACTTCCCAAGGAAACTCTATCAGACATTTAAAGAAGAGTTAATACCTATTCTCAAATTGTCCCAAAAGGTAGAAATGGAAGGAAAACTGCCAACTTGTTCTATGAGCCTAGCATTACCTTGATTCAAAAACCAGAAAAAAAATCCTCAAAAAATAATAACAGGCCAATATTTCTGATGAACATGGATGCAAAGATTCTCAACAAGATACTAATAAATCATATCCAACAGTAAAGGATTAGTGACCACAATTAAGTGGGATTTATTCCTGGGTTCCAGGGGTGGTTCAATAGTTGCAAATCAATGCGATATACCACATTAATAAAAGTCAGAATAAGAACCATATGATCCTCTCAATACATGCATAAAAAGCATTTGACAAAATACAGCATGCTTTCTTGATAAAAGCTCTCAAGAAAGTAAGGATAGAGGGAGCATACCTTAACATCATAAAGGCCATAGTGAAACATGCACAACTAATATCATCCTCAGTGGGAAAAAACTGAGAGCTTTTCCTGTACAGTCAGGAATAAGAAAGAGATGTCCACTCTCACCGTTGTTATTTAAAATAGTACTGGAAGCCCTAGCCTCAGCAATCAGACAACTAAAAGAAATAAGAGACATTGAAATTGGCAATGAAGAAGTCAAACTTCATTATTTGCAGACTACATGATACTCTATGTAGAAAACCCAAAAGACTCCACCAAAACATTGCTAAAACTAATACATTGATTCAGCAAACTTACAGGATATAAAATTAACATACAGAAATCTGTTGAATTTCTGTACATCCATAATGAAGCAGCAGAAAGAGAAATCAAAGAATCAATCCCATTTATAATTACACCAAAAACTGTAAGATACTTAGAAATAAACCTATCCAATGAGGAAAAAAAATCTGTACTCTGAAATTATAGAACACTTATGAAAGAAATTGAAGAGGACACAAATAAATGGAAAAACACCCCATTCTCATGGACTGGAAGAAGAAACAGTGTTAAAATATCTATACTATCCAAAGCAATTTATGCATTTAATGCAATCCCTATTAAAATGCCACCAGAAATTTTCACAGAGCTAAAACAATCCCAAAATATTTATGGAACCACAAAAGATCCCAAATAGCCAAAGAAACCCTAAAAAAGAAGCAAAGTTGGAAGCATCACAATTCCAAACTTCAAGCTATACTACAAAGTTGTAGTCATCAAGGCAGTTGGGTACTAACACAAAAACAGATACATAGATCAATAGAACACAATAGAGAACCCAGAACTGGGCCCATAACTAGATAGTCAACTAATGTTTGATAAAGCAGAAAAATATCCAGTGGGTGGGAACACTTTCTTCAACTAATGGTATTGGGAAAACTGGACAGCAACATGCAGAATGAAAATGGACCACTTTCCTACACCATACACAAAAATAAATGCAAATAGATAAGAGACCTAAATGTAAGACAAGAAACCATCAAAATCCTAGAGAAGAATACACGCACTAACCTTGCTGACCTTGGTGTAGCAAGTTCTTTGTAGCCATGTCTCTGGAGGCAAGGGAAACAAAAGAAAAATTAACTATTGGGACTTTATCAAGATAAAAATCTCTGCACAGCAAAGGAAATAGTCAACAAAACTAAAAGGCAGCTTATGAAATGGGAGAAGATATTTGCAAATGACATATCTGAAAAGGTGTTAGTATCCGAAATCATAAAGAACTTATCAAACTCAATACCCAAAAAGGAAATGATCCAGTGAAGAACTGGGCAGAAAACATAAGTAGATATTTTTCCAAAGAAGACATCCAGATGGCCAACAGACACATGAAAAAATGCTCAACATCACTCATCATCAGGGAAATACAAATCAAAACTGCAATGAGATTCCACCTCACATCTGTCAGAATAGCTAAAATTAACAATATAAGAAACAACAGGTGTTGGTGAGGATGCGGAGAAAGGGGAACCCTCTTGCACTGTTGGTGGGAATGCAAAATGGTTCAGTTGCTTTGCAAAACAGTATGGAAGTTCCTAAAAAAGTTAAAAATAGATCTACCCTATGAACCAGAAATTGCACTACTATGTGTTTACCCAAACAATACAAAAATACAGATTTGAAGATGTACATGTATCCCGATATTTATAGCAGTATTATCAACAATAGCCAAACTATGGAAAGAGCCCAAATGTCTATTGTCTAATGAATGGATAAAGAAGATGGTGTGTGTGTGTGTGTGTGTGTGTGTGTGTGTGTGTGTGTGTGTATGAATATTACTCCACAATACAAAGAATGGAATCTTGCCATTTGCAACAATGTGGGTGGAAGTAGAGTGTATTATGCTAAGTGAAATAAGTCAGTCAGAGAAAGAAAAATACCATATGATTTCACTCATATGTGGAATTTAAGAAACAAAACAGATGAATGTATGGGAGGGAGGGAAATAAAAAGAAAAAAAGAGAGAGGGAAACAAATCATAAGAGACTACTAAATATATAGGATAAACTGAGGGTTGATGGAGGGAGATGGTTGGGTGATGGGCTAGATGAGTGGTGGGTATTAAAGAGGGTACTTGTTCTGATGATCACTGGTTGTTGTACCAAAGTGGTGAATCACTAAATTCTACTCCTGAAACCAATATTGCACTGTATGTTAACTAAGTAAAATTTAAATAAGAAATTTGAAAAGAAATAAAAATAAAACCCCTTTACCTCTGCTCTGGGAGGATCCTAGCAAATTTAGAGAGGAATTTAATCTTTCAGAAAGATTTGTGGCTATTTATATCCCCACTCATAGGGACCTAGACTGGCTATTAAGGGGTGTTTATATGATTATATGAGTGTTAGGAGACAAGCTAGATGGCTTATTTTGTACATATATAAGTCTTTCTTTCTTTAAAACCTTAGGAGGCACTATTTCCTAACAGACCAAAATACACCCAAAATCTAGTGTGTGGCACTGATCTATGCACCAGCCTGATCATATTTGATCATATTCTGTTTTTTTTGTTTTGTTCTGTTTTTGTTTGTTTTTATCTTTTTCTTTTTTATTCTCTTTCGCTTTCTTTCTCTCTTTCTTTTTCCCTGGTTTCAGGTCTTTTTTGATTTGTTTAAAGTATATTCTCTGGGGACGTTTTTAACCTATTAGCATTTTGTTCTCTCATTCATCTATTCTTCTCTGGACAAAATGACAAGACGAAAAAAATCACCTCAACAAAAAGAACAAGACGTAGTACCCTCTGCCAGGGACCTACTCAATACGGACATTAGTGTGATGTTGGACCTAGACTTCAGAATCATGGCTTTAAAGATACTAGCTGGGCTTGAAAAAAGGATGGAAGTTATTAGAGAAACCCTTTCTGGAGAAATAAAAGAACTAAAATCTAACCAAGTCAAAATCAAAAAGGCTATTAATGAGGTGCAATAAAAAATGGGATCACTAACTGATAGGATAAATAAGGCAGAAGAGAGAATCAACGATATAGAAGACCAAGTGATGGAAAATAAAGAAGCTGAGAAAAAGAGAGATAACTACTGAATCAGGAGGGCAGAATTTGAGAGATAAACGATATGATAAGATGAAACAACATTAAAATAATTGGGATCCCAGAAGAAGAAGAAAGAGAGAGAGGGGCAGAAGGTACATTGGAGCAAGTTATAGCAGAGAACTTCCCGAATGTGGGGAAGGAAAGAAGCATCAAAATCCAGGAGGCACAGAGAACCCCTCTCAAAATCAATAAAAATAGGTCAACACCCCGACATCTAATAGTAAAACTTGAGTCTCAGTGACAAAGAAAAAATCTTGAAAGCAGCTCGGGAGAAGAGATATGTAACCTATAATGGTAGAAACATTAGATTGGCAACAGACCTATCCACAGAGAGCTGGCAGGGCAGAAAGGGCTGGCATGTTATCTTCAGAGCACGAAACGAGAAAAATAGGCAGCCAAGAATAGTATATCCAGCTAGGCTGTCATTGAAATAGAATGACAGAAAAAGTTTCCAGGACAAATAAAAACTAAAGGAATTTGCAAACACAAAACCAGCCCCACAAGAAATATTGAAAGGGGTCTTCTAAGCAAAGAGAGAGCCTAAAAGTAACATAGACCAGAAAGGAACACAGACAATATACAGTAACAGTCACCTTAACAGGCAATACAATGGCACTAAATTCATATTTTCAATAGTTACCCTGAATGTAAATGGCTTCAATGCCCAATCAAAAGACATAGGCTATCAGATTGGATTAAAAAACAAGACCCATCAAGATGCTGTCTGTAAGGGACTCATTTTAGACCCAAAGACAACCCAAGATTGAAAGTGAGGGGATGGAAAACCATTTATCATCCTAATGGACACCAAAAGAAAGTTGGGGTGGCAATCCTTATATCAGACAAATTAGATTTTAAAACAAAGACTATTAAAAGATGAGGAAAGACACTATATCCTACTTAAAATGTCTATCCAACAAGAAGATCTAAAAATTGTAAATATCTATGCCCCTAACATGGGAGCAGCCAATTATATAAGGCAATTAATAACAAAAGCAAAGAAAAACATTGACAACAATACAATAATAGTGGAGGACTTTAACACCTCCCTAAATGAAATGGACAGATCATCTAAGAAAAAGATCAGCAAGGAAATAAAGACTTTAAATGACACACTGCACCAAATGGATTCACAGACATATTCAGAACATTCCATCCCAAAGCAACATAATACACATTCTTCTCTAGTGCCCATGGAACATTCTCCAGAATAGATCACATCCTAGGTCACAAATCAGGTCTCAACCAGTACCAAAAGATTGGGATTATTCCCTGCATATTTTCAGACCACAATGCTTTGAAACTAGACTCAATCACAAGAGGAAAATCAGAAAGAACACAAATAATGGAGGCTGAAGAGCATCCTACTAAAGAATGAATGGGTCAACCAGGAAATTAAAAAAGAATTTAAAAAATTCATGGAAACCAATGAAAATGAAAACACAACTGTTCAACATCTTTGGGATGCAGCAAAGGCAGTCCTGAGAGGAAAGTACATAGCAATACAAGCCTTTCTCAAGAAACAAGAAAGGTCTCAAATACACAACCTAACCCTACACCTAAAGGAGCTAGAGAAAAAACAGCAAATAAAGCCTAAACCAAGCAGGAGAAGAGAAATAATAAAGATCAGAGCAGAAATCAATGAAATAGAACAAACAAACAAACAAAAAAAACAGTAGAACAGATCAACGAAAGTAGGAGCTGGTTCTTTGAAAGAATTAACAAGATTGATAAACTGATGGCCAGACTTATCAAAAAGAAAAGAGAAATGACCCAAATCAACAAAATCATGAATGAAAGAGGAGAGATCACAACCAACACCAAAGAAATACGAACAATTATAAAAACATATTATGAGCAACTATATGCCAGTAAATTAGATAACCTGGAAGAAATGGATGCATTCGTAGAGATGTAAAAACTACCAAAATTGAACCAGGAAGAAATAGAAAACCTAAACAGACCTATAACCACTAAGGGAATTGAAGCAGTCATCAATAATTTCCCAACAAATAAAAGCCCAGGGCCAGATGGCTTCCCAGGGGAATTCTACCAAATATTTAAAGAAAAATTAATACCTATTCTTCTGAAACTATTCCAAAAAATACAAAAGGAAGGAAAACTTCCAACCTAATTTTATGAGGCCAGCATTACCTTGATCCCAAAACCAGACAAAGACCCCGTCAAAAAGGAGAATTACAGACCAATATCCTTGATGAACATGGATGCAAAAATTCTCACCAAAATACTAGCCAATAGGATCCAACAGTACATTCAAAGGATTATTCACCATGACCAAGTGGGATTTATCCCTGGGCTGCAAGGTTGGTTCAACATCTGCAAATCAATGCGATACTGTATATTAACAAAAGAAAGAACAAGAATCATATGATCCTCTCAATAGATGCAGAAAAAGCACTTGACAAAGTACAGCATCCTTTCTTGATCAAAACTCTTCAGAGTATAGGGATAGAGGGTACCTACCTCAATATCATAAAAGCCATCTATGAAAAATGTACAATGAATATCATTCTCAATGGGGAAACACTGAGAGCTTTCCCCCTAAGGTCAGGAATGCGGCAGGGATGTCCACTATCACCACTGGTATTCAACATAATATTAGAAGGCCTAGCCACAGCAATCTGACAACAAAAAGAAATCAAAGGCATCCAAATCAGCAAAGAGGAAGTCAAAATCTCACTCTTGCAGATGATATGATAATTTATGTGGAAAACCCAAAAGACTCCACCCCAAAACTCCTAGAACTCATACAGGAATTCAGTAAAGTGGCAGGCTATAAAATCAATGCACAGAA